>NW_027783167.1:0-289 GCF_054177405.1 Leptonychotes weddellii | reverse complement strand
ACTCCCTGGTCCTCTTGTCTTTTCTGTCTATACTCACTCCCTTGCTGATTTCATTCAGTTTCAAGCTTTATTTATTTATTTATTTTTTTAAATTAAAAAAAATTTTTTTAAAGATTTTATTTATTTATTTGAGAGAGAATGAGCTAGAGAGAGAGCACGAGAAGGGGGGAGGGTCAGAGGGAGAAGCAGACTCCCTGCCAAGCAGGGAGCCCCATGCGGGACTTGATCCCAGGACTCCAGGATCATGATCTGAGTCGAAGGCAGTCGCTTAACCAACTGAGCCACCCAG
>NW_027783166.1:0-289 GCF_054177405.1 Leptonychotes weddellii | reverse complement strand
TATTTGCCAGAGGTGTCAGGTAGGGAGTGGCAAAATTGGTAAATGTAGTCAAGACAAACAAGCTTCCAGTTATAAGAGAAATAAGTCCTGGGGGTGTAATGTATAGCATGGTAACTATAGCTAATAATACTGTATTAAATATTTGAAAGTTGCTAAGAGAGTAAATCATAAAAATTGTCATCACAAAAAAATAGTAACTGTGTGGGGATGGATGTTAACTTATTGTAATCATTCTGATTATATATATATTTAAATGTAATGTACTTATTACATCTAAAATTAATACAAT
>NW_027783165.1:0-289 GCF_054177405.1 Leptonychotes weddellii | reverse complement strand
TCAAGAATGAGTCAGAGATTCAGTGCAGTTAACTTACTGGCAATAGGAATGTGCTTATTAATTAAACATCCTTGTTAGATAATAGTTACTACTAGTACCCCACATGATACATGTTTTATAGTATTTAGAATTTCATGCTGTATGTCAAGTATTGATATAATAGGTATTATAATATAATGTATGTGTGGTTATAGATGGTGCAAAATGATAGGACTAAATCTCTGCTAATTCAGTGATTTATGTGAGGGGCCACAATTTTCAATAAATCCTGAATAGCACACACACACAC
>NW_027783164.1:0-289 GCF_054177405.1 Leptonychotes weddellii | reverse complement strand
CACAGATGGTAGTTTAGGTAGAAGCTTTGCATTCAGGGTAGGCAAATACATATCCAGAATAAGTATCTATTCCAGTAAGAACAAATGCTGCACCGGGCGCCTGGGTGGCTCAGTTGGTTAAGCGACTGCCTTCAGCTCAGGTCATGATCCTGGAGTCCCGGGATCGAGTCCCGCATCGGGCTCCCTGCTCGGCGGGGAGTCTGCTTCTCCCTCTGACCCTCCTCCCTCTCATGCTCTCTGTCTCTCATTCTCTCTGTCTCAAATAAATAAATAAAATCTTTAAAAAAAA
>NW_027783163.1:0-289 GCF_054177405.1 Leptonychotes weddellii | reverse complement strand
TTAGAGATTTTGCCTAAGCCTAGAGAAAATATAACTGTTCTACATGGGTTTAAACTTTGAATTAAGCCTCACAAACAGCAAGGCCAAAATAGCAGAGTTAAATAACTCTGAAAAATCAATGATGTTTGCATAAAATGAATTAATTAGAGTGTTTTGAATTTTATATTACTTCAATACAAGAAAATATACATATAGAAGCCATTCCACTAGTATTTCCTATATACTTCATTTCCTGCCCGGCCTCTGAGGTTTGCTTACTGTCCAGTCTGCAAATAACTGATGACATGGA
>NW_027783162.1:0-289 GCF_054177405.1 Leptonychotes weddellii | reverse complement strand
TCTGCAGCCCAGTGAGTATCTTTATGATCATTAATTTAAATTCTTAATCAGGCATTTTGTTTATCTCTGTTTTATTTATTTATTTATTTATTTATTTATTTATTTATTTATTTATTTTTAGGCTTTTTTCTTGTTCTTACTTTTGAAGCATATTATTCTGTCTCTCCATTTTGTTTGACTTTCTTCTTTTTTTTTTTTTATTATTGGGATTAGTTCTTTATTTTCGGCTTTATTGAGGTACAAATTTTTTTTTTAATTTTTTTTTATTCTTATGTTAATCCCCATACAT
>NW_027783161.1:0-289 GCF_054177405.1 Leptonychotes weddellii | reverse complement strand
ACAGTAGCATCAGATCCCATGAGTTAAGGATTCAGTCCCACAAGACCGCCTCTCTTTAGATGGCAGGCACAAGTCTCAAGTTGTCACATGTACTTCTGACCAGCTAGCTAAATCTGGAGGCTTGCAACCCCATTTTTGCATTCAGTAATTTGTTAGAATGGCACAGAGAACTCAGAGGAACATTTACTTATATTTACCTGCTTATTATATGATAAAAGATATGATAAAGGATACAGAAGTACAGCCAGATGAAGATATGTATAGGGCAAGCTCCAGAAGGGTCCTGAGC
>NW_027783160.1:0-289 GCF_054177405.1 Leptonychotes weddellii | reverse complement strand
TAATTAAATATTTGAACCAGCTGCTGAGGTATATTCAGGTGTAAGAAATAAGGGCTATTGGTTTTAAATAAATACTTTTCATCACCTGTTAAAGTGGCCATCTTGATTTTGGAGCTCAGTGACCGCAGCACCCACCAAGTGAGGGCTTTAGGTAAGGCACAGAAAAAAAATATTATGGGAGAGAGGAAGGGATTGTTCATTTGGTCACAGAAGGCTAAAATCATAGCGGGCTTACTGGGAGAACTGTCCGTTGAGACACCCTTTGATAGCATGGAGATGACAAGGAGGA
>NW_027783159.1:0-289 GCF_054177405.1 Leptonychotes weddellii | reverse complement strand
GACATAGATGGAATCATACAGTATGTACCCTATTGCATTTGGCTTCTTTCACTCAACATTATATTTGTATTATTTCTCCATCATGTAGTTGGTATGGTGTATTCCATTTTCTTTGCTGTATTCCATTATGTGACTATGTAGCATTTATTTATTCCATGGTTGGTGAGTACTGGGGTTGTTTCCGGTTTTTGGCTTTTACAAATAGTACTGCCATGAACATTTTGTATATCTTTTTTTTTTTTTTTTTTTTAAAGATTTTATTTATTTATTTGACAGAGAGAGAGTTAGC
>NW_027783158.1:0-289 GCF_054177405.1 Leptonychotes weddellii | reverse complement strand
AGGCACCCATGGTCTTTCTGTGACCCCGAGGTTCCTGAGACCACACTGTCCCAGTGACTGTTCTACTTCCTGCTTAGCCACCGGAGCAACGTCCCTCAGCGGAGCAGACTTCTAAAAGTTCTGAAATTGTGCTCCGCTGCTCTATCACTTGCAAGTAGCGGCTGATGGAGGCCCCCTCCCCACCGCTGTCTATCTTCCCGTATATCGCCTCGGATTCACTTCTCTGCATGTCCTACTTTCCAGAAAGTGGTCGCTTTTCTGTTCAGAGAGTTGCTGCCATTCTTTTCTT
>NW_027783157.1:0-3483 GCF_054177405.1 Leptonychotes weddellii | reverse complement strand
GATATGAGGAATTCTTAATCTCAGGAAACAAACTGAGGGTTGCTGGAGTGGTGGGGTGTTGGAGGGATGGGGTGGCTGGGTGATAGACACTGGGGAGGGTATGTGCTCTGGTAAGCGCTGTGAATTGTGCAAGACTGTTGAATCTCAGATCTGTACCTCTGAAACAAATAATGCAATATATGTTAAGGAAAAAAAAAGATAGCAGGAGGGGAAGAATGAAGGAGGGGAAATCGGAGGGGTACACAAATCATGAGAGACGATGGACTCTGAGAAACAAACTGAGGGTTCTAGAGGGGAGGGGTGGTGGGAGGATGGGTTAGCCTGGTGATGGATATTGAGGGCACGTTCTGCATAGAGCACTGGGTGTTATGCACAATGAATCATGGAACACTATATCTAAAACTAATGATGTAATGTATGGTGATTAACATAACAATAAAAAAAGAAGAAAATTAGAAACTCTAAAAAAAAAAAAAAATAGAAGTATATAGATTCCTTGCCCATTTTTCTATAGTATTTGTTGGTCTTACTTTATTCTTTTGAGAATCTTTTTATATATTAGATGTGTTAATATTTTGTTTATGATCTAAGTTAAACATATTTAATGTATAATATTTTTCACAGTGTTAACATTTAAAACATTTTTATTTTGGTGTTTTTACCACACAAAAATATTTTCCACTTTATGTAGTAAAATGTATCAATCCTTTTCACTATTACTTCTGAATGTTGAGTCATAGGAGAGTTTTTCCCATTCCCAATTTGTAGATGAATTAATGCTTTTTATGGTTCTTTTGTGATTTCACTTTTTTAATATTTAAATATCTAGCACATTTGGAATGTATCATGATAGAACAAATCAAATTTTATCTTCTTTCTTGTAGCTTCCCAGGTATCCAACACTACTTATTAAAAAGTCTATCATTTAAAGATAATACTTCATATATTTGGAATGCCACCATTACCGTATGTTAAATATTCATATACAATTGAGTCTATTTCTGGATTTTATATTGTCTTCTATTTTTAGTATGTCTATACAAGGAAGAATCCTGTACCCTTTTATTTTTTTTTACTTGTTTTATGCAAACTTTATTTTTTTTTACCTATTTTTTAATTTAAATCCAATTAACACATAATGTATTATTGTTTTCAGAGGTGGATGTCAGTGATTCATCAGTCTTATATTATACACAGTGCTCATTACATTATGTGCCCTCCTTAATGCCCATCACCCAGTTACCTCATTCCCCGCCAACCCCCTCCCCTCCAGCAACTTTCAGTTTGTTTCCTTTGATTAAGAGTCTCTTATGGTTTGTCTCCCTCTCTGATTTCATCTTGTTTAATTTTTTCTCTCTTCCCCTATGATCCTCTGCTTTGTTTCTTAAATTCCACATATGAGTGAGATCATATGATAATTGTCTTTCTCTGATTGACTTTTTTTTTTTTTAAAGATTTTATTTATTTATTTGAGACAGAGAGAATGAGAGAGAGAGAGCACATGAGAGGGGGGAGGGTCAGAGGCAGAAGCAGGCTCCCCGCCGAGCAGGGAGCCCGATGCGGGACTCGATCCCGGGACTCCAGGATCATGACCTGAGCCGAAGGCAGCTGCTTAACCAACTGAGCCACCCAGGCGCCCATCTCTGATTGACTTATTTCACTTAGCATAATACCCTCTAGTTCCATCTACATCAGTGCAAATGGCAAGATTTCATTGTTTGTTCTTTTGGATGGCTGAGTAGTATTCCATTGTGTCTACTTATATCACATCTTATATTCACATCCTATACCCTTTTAATTATAGTGATCTTATAATATGCTTTAACATCTGCTAAGGCCAGCAGTCTATCATATACACCATTGCACCTGTTCCCCCAATTTTCTTTCTGACTACTTGTTGCTTATTTGTTTTTCCAAGTTAACTTTACAATCAAAATTTAAACTCCAGAAAAAAATTCTGATTGTATTTTCATTGGAATCATGTAAAATTAATACATTAACTTTTTGACATCATTTTGATACTCAGTTTTTCTCTTCAAGAACATGATTTGTTTTCCATTCACTTAATCCTACTTTTGTGTCTTTGAAGAGTAGTTTATAGCTTTTGCTAAGTAGGTTTGGGCATTTCTTTTTGGGTTCATGCCAAGTTTTGAGTTTTTTTGGTGGGGAGTGGTTGGTTGATTTTTGTTTTTACTATAGTGTATAGGATCTTTTCTTCATTAAATTTTGTTTATATGTATGAAGGCCACTGATTATTATATATTGAATTAATTGCTGCACTTTTTCCGTGATACTTCTTGGTTTTTAATGATATGATGGTATAACCTGCAAAGATAGTTTTAGCTTGTTAAAAAGAAAACCACAGGCCCAAAATGGCATTTCTTAGGTTAAGACCCCAAGTCAGTAAACCAAGACTTAATACCTAAACTGAAGGTAGTTTCAATCGCCCACAAATGTAAACTTTAACAAGTGAATATGAGAATTTTCTGGTCAGCACCAAGAAATTTACTGATAGACCCTCTCCATTCCCCTTAGAAGGGTAACTTTGCCTAAAACAATGGATTCTTTGTTAATAATTTCCTTTTTTCTCTTCCTTCTCTACCTTTAAAAACCCTTCCTTTTCTGTAGCCCTTTGGAGCTCCTATTTGCTAGAGAAGGTGCTGATGGTTCATGAATTCATTAATAAAACCAATTAGAGGGCACCTGGATGGCTCAGTTGGTTAAGCGACTGCCTTCGGCTCAGGTTATGATCCTGGAGTCCCGGGATCGAGTCCCGCATCAGGCTACCTGCTCAGCAGGGAGTCTGCTTCTCCCTCTCCCGCTCCCCCCTCTTGTGCTCTTTCTCTCTCTCACTCTCTCTCTCAAATAAATAAATAAAATCTTTAAAAAAAATAAAACCAATTAGATCTTTAAAATTTACTCAGTTGGATTTTTTGTTATTTAACAGATTTGGTGGCAGTGATGGGATCTGAAGTGAACGTCCAGTAGCATTTAGGGACAACGAGAAACAGACATGGTACCCTGGAACCCTGACTTCATGGTCTTCCGTGCCATTTCTGAGGGCTGTGGGTAAACTCCTCTGGGTTCTGAGTTCCACTCTTTGTGAATTTGAGTTCCCTATCTAATTGGCTTTCCTTTACATGCAGGTCAGCTTGAATTGGCAGGTGGTTCTGCCCAGAGCAAACTGAGCTGGTAGTTTTGCCTGGAGCCCGACTGAGCTGACAGAAGGATATGCCCAGAGCCAAGTTCCTAGCCTTTCAGACCACAATTCCCTGGGTAAAAAACCTCAGCAATTTCCACAGGAATTGGTGATGGTTCACACAAGGCCTTCTCATGGCCAGGACTCAGTAACATCTCCTGGTTACTGCCGATACACTGAGTTGCATGTTTCTTTGTTTTGTTTTTATGTAAATAAAGGCTACTGCTGGGGCAGGGGGATCTTGGAGGCCAAAAAGCCTCAAAAATTGGTAGGCATGGGGGCGC
>NW_027783156.1:0-289 GCF_054177405.1 Leptonychotes weddellii | reverse complement strand
TTAGATTTCAGTGAAGGAAAAATTTAAAATACCTCTATAATAATACAATGTTAATAGAAATTGGCCAGGTACTGAGGTCATTTTAGTGAACTACCATCATGTAAATATAAGAAAAGTAATTTCTTGGTCCAAATCTGTGAAACTTTAAAAAAGATTGTCTCCAGAGAACATTTTTTTTGAGAACAATGCTTTTTCAGACCCATTCTGATATTCAAGTTCACTTTATAACACAATTATAGATTAACCTTTTAATTACATTTTTCTTAAAAAGCTGTGAGATTTCCATTTC
>NW_027783155.1:0-289 GCF_054177405.1 Leptonychotes weddellii | reverse complement strand
CTGCTGTTGTGTCATTAAAGCAGCCACAGACAGTATGTAATTGAATAAGTGTGGTGCTGTTCCAATAAAACTTTATTTAGAAAAACAGCAAGACAGATTTGGCCTGTAGGCTAAAGTTTGCCAATGTCTGTTATAAAAGGTTGTTTCATTTCAAACTAACTAATAAAACCAACATTTAATCTATCTAATGTGTGTCAGGCACTGATACATCCTCTACTAGGCACTTTTTATGTTTAACATGCTCCTGGGTGAAACTTTTAAAAAGCATACGCATCAAAAATAGGGTGGA
>NW_027783154.1:0-289 GCF_054177405.1 Leptonychotes weddellii | reverse complement strand
GTATTATATTTTATGACTTTTTAAAAGTGAACTTACAGAGTTTAAAGGTATATGAATGTAAAATTTTTGTAGCGATAGAAGATTCTTATGTCTAGTTTCAGTTGCTGTTTTCTATGACAACTTTAGTCGGACTTACTAACATATTTAGTAAATATAAATTTATGAACTGAGAATCAGAACTCCAAAGTATAGAACAATAGTCAAACAAAAGAGGATAGTTCTTAGTAATATAAAATGATGCTTTATGATCCATATATGTTAAATACAAATGAAAATTGTTTTGATGTTT
>NW_027783153.1:0-289 GCF_054177405.1 Leptonychotes weddellii | reverse complement strand
CAGAATAGATCACATCCTAGGTCACAAATCAGGTCTCAACCAGTATGAAAAGATTGGAACCATTCCCTGCCTACTTTCAGACCACAATGCTTTGAAACTAGAACTCAATCACAAGAGGAAAGTCGGAAAGAACTCAAATACATGGAGGCTAAAGAGCATCCTACTAAAGAATGAATGGGTCAACCAGGAAATTAAAGAATTAAAAAAATTCATGGAAACCAATGAAAATGAAAACACAACTGTCCAAAATCTTTGGGATGCAGCAAAGGCAGTCCTAAGAGGAAAGTAT
>NW_027783152.1:0-289 GCF_054177405.1 Leptonychotes weddellii | reverse complement strand
AGAGGGCAACGGGGCGAGGGGGTGCTCACCTGGGCCCTCAAGACACCGGCACCTCCAGGATGGAAGCCCTGTAGCCGCAGACTCTGCAAGCTGGCACGTGAGCCCCTTCCCACTGTCCGGAGGTGCGGTGGGGAGATTAGCGCATGATCAAGCAGGGGGCTCCCCTGGAGGCAGGGCATGCACTGCAGGCCCTGCCCCCCACCCCTGGGAAAGCAACCCCCTTGGTTGACCTCTGCAAAACTTCATTTCCTTCCTCAGCTCGCACAAGGTGGCCTCCGATGGGCGGACA
>NW_027783151.1:0-289 GCF_054177405.1 Leptonychotes weddellii | reverse complement strand
AATGGGGGTTGACTTGTTCATTTTTAAACCCCAAACCGTGCGACTGATCACCTCGCCGTTCTAACGGGTAGCAGTGTTGATCTGTGTGTCCAGTCGGGCGGGGTCTGCACCCGGAGCAGAGCTCCGTCCTATGGAGGTGAGAGTGGAGAGCGGCTGCCGCGGGACCGGCCACCTCTTAGCCCCGAGGGAGCGCAGTCTCCTGATGACGGATTTGGGGCCCCGGTTCTGAAATCCGCTTTGTGGCTCGAGGTTCTTTCCTGCCATTTGATGTTGTGAGTCACTGAAACAT
>NW_027783150.1:0-289 GCF_054177405.1 Leptonychotes weddellii | reverse complement strand
TTCTGCCCATTTCTTGATTGGATTCTTTGTTCTTTGGGTGTTGAGTTTGATGAGTTCTTTATAGATTTTGGATTTGATCAACATTAACTTAAATTATAATTATGTTTTGTAAAGAAAAAAGTTCATTTATCTAACCGCCTCAGTTTCAAATGTAAGGAATAAATTGATAGCTTGATATTTCTACTGTATTTAAATGTTTGACAAGTCTTAGACTCAATTAACATTCTTATGAAGATATGCAGTCTATTAAAGTGTCTCTTTTGCTTTCCATTGTGAAGAATTTATTTTC
>NW_027783149.1:0-289 GCF_054177405.1 Leptonychotes weddellii | reverse complement strand
GGAAGCAAGCTTTTCAGATAATTTCACTATCTTTAGTTCCCATGCATTCCAAAAAGTTTCACTTTTAAAAATGGTACCAGGAACTATATGAAATGCCAAGAAATGTTAACAAAGAGCAAGAAAAAGATCTAGAAAACAATTTAATTACTTTTTAATTTTTTTTTTATTTTAAATATTTTATTTATTTGACAGAGAGAGACAGAGAGAGAGGGAACACAAGCAGGGGGAGTGGGAGAGGGAGAAGCAGACTCCCCGCGGAGCAAGGAGCCTGATGTGGGGCTCAATCCCA
>NW_027783148.1:0-289 GCF_054177405.1 Leptonychotes weddellii | reverse complement strand
TCAGAAATCCAACACCCACCCAAAACGCTGATCCATGTTTTTTTCTCCCACCTCTCTCAGAGATAGAGAAGTAATCAGTCATAAACACCAGCTCCTTCTTGACACTGGTTACATAGACATTTTGTCTGGATGAAGGTTGTCAGGGGGCAAAGAGATCTGAGGGCTGTCTACCCATCCTGCGGTGGGAAGTGCTGAGGCAAAGAGCTAGAGCTTTTGACTTGCACAAGCTGGGCGATGACACTAGAGGGGCCCCTGTAGGGGGAGGACATGGTATCTATTCATCAACAGT
>NW_027783147.1:0-289 GCF_054177405.1 Leptonychotes weddellii | reverse complement strand
TGCATATAAATAAATTCAAATGTATAGTAGAAATTCTAAATGCTACAAGATTTCAGAGCAAGAAGGTATTGTTCTGTATAGGCATAGTCAAGGACATTTTTGCTGAAGAAGGTGAGATTTGAAACAGGTATTAAAAATGGGAGTGATTTTGGGCCATAGCTAGCATGACACCTTCTTAAAAGCTTATTGCTTTGAATTTTTGTTTTTGTTTGTTTGGTTGTTTTTTTTTTAAAGAATTTATTTATTTATTTGACACAGACAGAGACAGCAAGAGAGGAGTGGGAGAGGG
>NW_027783146.1:0-3484 GCF_054177405.1 Leptonychotes weddellii | reverse complement strand
TTCTTTGAATGTTTGGTAGAATTCCCCAGGGAATCCATCAGGCCCTGGACTCTTGGTTTTTGATCACTGCTTCAATCTTGTTACTGGTTATTGGCCTATTCAGGTTGTCAATTTCTTCCTGTTTCAGTCTTGGTAGTTTATAGGTTTCTGGGAAGGCATCCATTTCTTCCAGGTTGCTTAATTTATTGGCATATAGTTGTTGATAATAGTTTCTAATAATTGTTTCTATTTCCTTGGTGTTAGTCGTGATCTGTTCCATTTCATTCATAATTTTATTAATTTGGGTCCTTTCTCTTTTCTTTTGGGTAAGTCTGGCCAGTGGTTTATCGATCTTATTAATTCTTTCAAAGAACCAGCTTCTAGTTTCATTGATCTGCTCTACTGTATTTCTGGTTTCTAATTCATTGATCTCTGCTCTGATCTTAATTGTTTCTCTTCTAATGTGTGGCTTGGGCATCATTTATTGCTTTTTCTCCAGTTCTTTAAGATGTAAAATTAGTTGGGGAATTCGGGATTTTTCTATTTTTTTGAGTGAGGCTTGGATGGCTATGTATTTCGCCCTTAGGACCACCTTTGCAGTAACCCATAGGTTTTGGACCAATGTGTTTTCATTCTCATTGGTTTCCATGAATTGTTTAAGTTCTTTTTTGATTTCCTGGTTGACCCAAACATTCTTAAGCAGAGTGGTCTTTAGCTTCCAAGTGTTTGAATTTCTTCCAAATTTTTTCTTGTGATTGAGTTCCAGTTTAAAACCATTATGGTCTGAGAATATGCAGGGAATAATTTCAATCTTTTGGTATCGGTTGAGACCTGATTTGTGACCCAGTATGTGGTCTATTCTGGAGAAAGTTCCATGTGCGCTTGAGAAGAATGAGTATTCTGTTGTTTTAGGGTGGATATATAGAACATTCTATATATATCTATGAGATCTATCTGGTCCAGTGTGTCCCCCTGGATCTTTTAACTCTCAGAGTTGTCCACACTGAGCCTCCAGCAGCTCACCAGTTAACAGTCAGGTTGTCCTACCCCAGCACTGGCTCCAAGCACTGAGGTCTGCCCTTGTTGAGTGTTTGTTTTAGTAGGACATTACTCCCTGTATTCATCTGTCTCTCCAATCTTGGGGGCAAAGGTTTGCCCTGTGTTCACCTCTCTTAAAGATCCTAGAAGAGTTGTTCTTTTTCCCCAGTCTTTTCAGCTTTTCATTGTTAGGACAGAGTGGCAACTTCCATGTTCCCTCATGTGGAATGCAGTGCAATCAATTTTCAGTTGAGATTCTTCAGGTAGTTTGACAGCTCAGAATCCCCCCAGGCTGAAGAGAATGAATTTGTGGTGTTGTTGCTACTCTGCTGCAGTTGTTATTGTTGTGGTTTTGGTGTTGTTGCTGAGTCTCATTCATACTCCAATTGTGTAGAATTGAAGGAGTAACCCATTAGGTGTAATCCTTCTAAATGCACAAAAATTCACATAAGAATTTTCAACCAGGTATAAGACTCTGGCACACCCTGATAAATCATCTTTTTAAAAAACTTTAAATGAAAAAATGCAGGAATCTAACTTACAAGAATGTAAATACATGTTACAGGTAGAGTTTATCAACTTGCCATGAAATTGTGTTTCCAAACAAGATTGTTTTCAACTTACCCTGATTTCTAGGTATAATGTTATGAAATAAGATAATAAAATCAAGGGAAAAATAGTCAAATGACTTTTATTTTATTTTATTTTATTTTATTATTTTTTAGAGAGAGAGAGTGTGTGAGCAGGGAGGAGCAGAGGGAGAAGGAGAGTATCTTAAGCAGACTCCACACTTGGTGAGGAGCCCAATGGGGGGCTCAATCTCATGACCCTGAGATCATGACCTGAGCGAAAGTCAAGAGTCAGACACTTAACTGACTGAGCCACCCAGGGGCCCCTATTTCATTTTATTTTAAAAAAATTTTATTATTTTTAAAATTCCAGCATAATTAACATATAATTTACATAATACATATTAGTTTCATGGGTATATATGGTGAATCAACAATTCTATTCATTACTCATCACAAGAACCTATTCACCCATCCCCCCACCCACCTCCCCTCCGGCAATCACCAGTTTGTTCTCCTTATTTTAGAGTCCATGTTTTTTGTTTCTCTCTTTTTTTCTTTGTTTGCTTTGATTCTTACACATATGAGTGAAATCCTATGGTATTTCTCTTTCTTTGGCTGACTCCTTTCACTTAGCATTATGCCCTCTAGATCCATCCATGTTGTTGTAAATGGGAAGATTTCATTCTTTTTCATGGCTGAGTCATATTCCATTGCATATATACCACATCTTCTTTATCCATTCATCTATCAATGGACACTTGGGTTGCCTCCAAATTTGGCTACTGTAAATAGTGCTGCAATAAACTTGGGGTGCATTTGTCTTTTCAAAATAGTGTCTTCGTATCCTTTGGGTAAATACCGAGTAGTGGAATTACTGGATCATATGGCAATTGTATTTCTAATGCTTTGAGGAACCTCCATACTGATTTCCACAGTGGGTGTACCAATTTGCATTCCCACCAATAGTACATGTGGGTTCCTTTTTCTCCAAAATCTTGCAAACATTTGTTTTTTGTGTTTTTGATTTGAGCCATTCTGACAGGTGTGAGGTGATATCTCGATGTGGTTTTGACTCATATTTCTCTGGTGATTAATGATGTTGGGTTTCACGTTTTTCACGTTTCTGTTGGCCATGTGTATGTCTTCTTTGGAGAAGTGTCTTTTCATGTCTTCTGCCCATTTTTAAATTGGATTCTTTGCTTTTTGGTGTTGAGTTGTACACGTTCTTTATATATGTTCAATACCAACCCTTTATTGGATATATCATTTGCAATTCTCTTTTCCCATTCAATAGGTTGTCTTTTAGTTTTGTGGATTGTTTCCTTCATTGTGCAGAAGATTTTTCTTTTGATATAGTCCTAATAGTTTATTTTTGCTTTTGTTTCCCTTGCCTGAGTACTCATATCTAGAAAAATGTTTCTATGGCCAATGTCAGAGAAATTACTGCCTGTGCTGTCTTCTAGGGTTTTTATGATTTCAGATCTCACATTTTAACCCACTTTGAGTTTATTTTTGTGCATGTCATAAGAAATTGGTCCAGTTTCATTCTTTTGCATGCAGCAGCCAGTTTCCCCAACACCATTTGTTGAAGAGACAATCTTTTTCTTACTGCATATTCTTGCCTCCTTTGTCATAGATGAATCAACCATATAATCATGGGTTTCTCTCTGGGCTCTCTACTCTGTTCCACTGATCTAAGTGTAGAGATACTGGCCTTTAAAGTAAAGCTTGAAATTGCTGGAAGTCACCCTAGCACCCTCTGGGTATGCACGCTGATTCCGGTCACACATCCCCAGCCCGGGTTTTGTAGCCACCAAAGATCTCAGAGTGAGAAATGAATGTTGGCTCTGAAGGCCTAAGGCATACCTGGCAGCCAGAGGGAAAGTCCTGAGCCT
>NW_027783145.1:0-289 GCF_054177405.1 Leptonychotes weddellii | reverse complement strand
TATGCCATTTGTATATATCCTCTTCCATTCTGTAGGTTTTTAGTTTTGTTGATTGTTTCCTTCACTGTGCAGAAGTTTTTTATTTTAATGAAGTCCCAATAGTTTATTTTTGCTTTTGTTTCCCTTGCCTCAGGAGACTATCTAGAAGGAAGTTGCTATGGCCGATGTCAAAGAGGTTACTGCCTGTGTTTTCCTTTAAGATTTTTATAGTTTCAGGTCTCACATGTAGGTCTTTCATTCATTTTGAATTTATCTTTGGGTTTGGCATAAGAAAGTGGCCCAATTTCAT
>NW_027783144.1:0-289 GCF_054177405.1 Leptonychotes weddellii | reverse complement strand
AATGATTTCTTTATGGTTTTTAGCATATAAGATTCTTATAAATTTATAAGAATATTAACAGTGCACTTCCATTCTTGCCCTTCCATTTTTTGTGCTACTGTTACCTTCAGTTTACTTTTTTAAATGTCTTTATTGAAATGTAATTCATATACCATATAATTCAATCATTTAAAGGGCACAATTGTGGTTTTTTGTATATTCACAGACAAGTACAACACAACAGTCAATTTTAGAATGTTTTCATCACCTCAAAAAAAGGAAAGGAAAGAAAAGAAAAGGAAAAAAAAAA
>NW_027783143.1:0-289 GCF_054177405.1 Leptonychotes weddellii | reverse complement strand
ATGGTTCCAACACTCAGGCTCCAGATCCTTCCTCTGTTGCCCCCCGCCCCGGGGCCAAAGCCTCCCTGAGTTTCCCCAGGCGAGGCCGCACATTGAGCAGCCTCCATTTCTGAGCAGCTGGCTTCTGATGCCCTCCGAAAATGGGAGGCAGAGCCATGGTTAAGTGCATGGGTTTTAAAGTTCAGAATTTGGCGTTTGAATCCCCAACTGGGCTAAGTCAGTTCTGGTCGTATGGCCTTGGGCAAGGTAGTCAACCTCTCTGAGCTTTTGATTTCTTAATCTGAAACTC
>NW_027783142.1:0-289 GCF_054177405.1 Leptonychotes weddellii | reverse complement strand
AGGGGCACAGGGATACTGTTGGGGCCGCCTTGCAGAGGATGACCAGGTACCCCAGGCCAGCGCCCTCAGGTCTCCTCGGCTGTGCTGGTCCCCCCCCCATGCCATTTCTCAGGGGCCCCAGCCCCATGGACCACACTCCAGAGGGCCCCGGGGTCAGCCTGGCTGAGCTGTCCTCAGGGACCCCTCACCGTGGCTACCACGTCTGTGCTTTAGAGAGGCGTCCCAAGGGGCTGTGCATAGAGGGGGACCCACAGGTCGGGGAGAGCCTGGACAAGGGCCCGGAGCCCCT
>NW_027783141.1:0-289 GCF_054177405.1 Leptonychotes weddellii | reverse complement strand
ACAAAGGAGTGGCACTGTCTTTCTATCTTGCTGTGATAGGCTTAATGTACGGAAAGGCCAGGTGATGTCCTACCAGAAGGTAAACCATTCTTTTTTTTTTTTTTTAAAGATTTTATTTATTTATTTGAGACAGAGAGAATGAGAGAGACAGAGAGCACATGAGAGGGGGAGGGTCAGAGGGAGAAGCAGGCTCCCTGCCAAGCAGGGAGCCCGATGCGGGACTCGATCCAGGGACTCCAGGATCATGACCTGAGCCGAAGGCAGTCGCTTAACCAACTGAGCCACCCAG
>NW_027783140.1:0-289 GCF_054177405.1 Leptonychotes weddellii | reverse complement strand
AGATACAAGCCCAGCAGAGCACAGGTAATTCCCAGTGTGTCCGCAAGATGGCAGAATTCCAGCACATAGCTGCCTCCTCCGGGGGCTGGACCGATGGGTGGTCCGACTCCAGAGGGCACCCCTCACGCTGCATTCTATGTGAATGGTGCCGCCTGGTGGGGCACAGTGAGCAGCCTGTCCTGGAGTCCAAGTTCTGGTTCACCTGGTGACGCTAACCATTGAGCAGGGCCTCACCTGCATCCCCGCCCACAGCAACCAGCGCCTCCTAAAAGCCCAGGCTTGAGCTGGC
>NW_027783139.1:0-289 GCF_054177405.1 Leptonychotes weddellii | reverse complement strand
TCAGCTCAGTTTCCTAGGAAAATGGAGCCACTATGAGTTTGTATCTAATCAGATTTGGTATGGGAGAAACTTCTTTCTCCCCAGCTGCCTCTTTCTGCCTCTCTCTCCTTTACATACTTCTATGGAGCTCTAATTTTCACACCCTCAAACAAAATCCTTATGTATTTCACTGAGATGGCCACTGTCAGCCCCAATTTCAGTACCTATGTACTTAACATTCCAAGGCAGGAAAAACATATCTCCCTCCTCTCATATCTATGTGTTCAGAGTGCTAAAGTAATAAAATCTA
>NW_027783138.1:0-289 GCF_054177405.1 Leptonychotes weddellii | reverse complement strand
AGAGAGGGAACACAAGCAGGGGGAGTGGGAGAGGGAGAAGCAGGCTTCCCGCGGAGCAGGGAGCCCGATGCGGGACTCGATCCCAGGACCCTGGGATCATGACCTGAGCCGAAGGCAGACGCCCAACGACTGAGCCACCCAGGCGCCCCGCCAAACAATTCTTGGTAGAGGAAACATGCAATGCCAATAACCATAAGGCATTCTACCTTCCCAAGAGATTATAGAAACAGAAAACAAAAATCAACAAGAGGTATGCTTTAGGTATCGGATTGACAAACATTTCACAAGT
>NW_027783137.1:0-289 GCF_054177405.1 Leptonychotes weddellii | reverse complement strand
ATGTCTACTCTGTGCAATTATGTAAGTATGCCAACTTTTTTATAATTCATATTTGCATGTTTGTTTTTCCCATACTTTTACTTACACCCTGTCTGTGTCTTTATCTTGGATGTGAAATTTTTGTACATAGCATATAGTTGGTTCTTGATTTTTATCCTTTAACTATATTATAATATCTGCCTTTAATTCCAGTGGTAAGATCATTAACATTTAGTGTAATTATTGGTATGGATTCATGCCTACCATGTTGCTATTTGTCTCTCTTTTTATTGTTTCTGTTTCTCCTTTT
>NW_027783136.1:0-289 GCF_054177405.1 Leptonychotes weddellii | reverse complement strand
ATGGAGCACTGGGTGTTATGCACAAACAATGAATCATGGAATACTACATCTAAAACTAATGATGTAATGTATGGGTATTAACATAAGAATAAAAAAAAAAAAGAAAATACACAGGGTGACATATTTAGGTATGTCAATGAAAAGTGAGGCATGAGAATATCCACATTTAGCAGAAATTGCTCTGAGCCAACCGGCTACTTCAGTACCCGTAGAGAAAATATTTTGTCAATGAAGAGTATTAAGGTATAAAGAGAAGGGTCAAATGAATTTTTCATCACTTTCTAGTGTA
>NW_027783135.1:0-3484 GCF_054177405.1 Leptonychotes weddellii | reverse complement strand
CGTTCTGCATGGAGCACTGGGTGTTGTGCACGAACAATGAATCATGGAACAATTCATCTCGAACTAATGATGTAATGTATGGGGATTAACATAAGAATAAAAAAAATAAATAAATAAAAAAAAAAAAAAAAAAAGAAAACATCATGAAGAAGCAAAAATACATTCACAGTATTGTGCTGTAAAAATGTTTATGTAAGTGGACCCATACAGTTCAAACCAGTGTTAGTCATGGTTCAACTGTATTTATTTTGTAACTGGACATTTGTACTTAAACCCCTTCACCCATTTCATGTCCCCAGTGCCCCTCTTCTCTGGCAACCACCAATCCGTTCTCTATTTTTATGAATTGGGGTTTCAATTTGTTTGTTTGTTTTTTAGATTCAACATATAAGGGAAATCATGTGATATTTGTCCTTCTGTGTCTGATTTATCTCACTTAGATTAAAACTTTCAAGTCCATCCATGTTGTCACAAATGGCAAGATAATCATTTTATATGTCTGAGTAGTATTATATATATTTAATATACACTATATATATTTCATATATCTTTTCAAATTAATATTTTTATTTTCTTTGAATAGATACCCAGTAGTGGAATTGCTGGGTCATATAGTATCTCTATTGTTAATTTCTTGAAAAACCTCCATACTGTCTTCATAGTAGCTGCATTAATTTACATTACCACCAACATTACAGAAGCGTTTGCTTTTATCCACATCCTTGCCAACACTTGTTTTTTCTTGTCTTCTTAATAATAGTCATTATGACTGGTATATGTCATTATGCTACTGATTTGAATTTCCCTGATAATTAGTGATGTATAGCATCTTTTCATGTGCCTGCTGGCCATCTGTATATCCTCTTTGAAAAAATGTCTATTCAAATCTTCTGCTCTTTTTTTTAGTCAATTTTTTATAGTTCCTGAATTGTATTTCTTCATATGTATTTGAGTATTAACCTTTTATCAGATATATGATACATTCTCCCATTCAATGTATTGCTTTTTCATTTTGTTGATTGTTTCCTTTGCTGTGCAGAACCTTATTTTGATGTAGTCCCATTCATTTATTTTTGCTTTTGTTTTCCCTGCCTTTGAAGTCATATTAAAAAAATCACTAAGACAAATGTCAAGAAGCTTACCAGCTATATTTTCTTCTATCAACTTTATGGTTTCAGGTCTTAGATTAAAGACTAATCCATTTTGAGCTGATTTTTGTATATGGTACATGACAGTGCTCCACTTTCATTCTTTTACATGTAGCTTTCCAATTTCCCAACATTATTTATGTTTCTTTTCCATTGTATATTCTTTCCAACGTTGCCAAAATTTAATTGACCATATAAGTGAGGGTTTATTTCTTGGCTCTTTATTCTGTTCCATTGATCTCAGTGCCTGTTTTTATGCCAATATGATACTGTTTTGATTACAATAGCTTCACAGTATACTTAGATATCAGGGAGCATGATACCTCTGGATTTGTTCTATTTTCTCAAGATTGTTTTGGTTATACATGATCTTTTATGTTTTCATAGAAATTTTAGGATTGTTTGTTCTAGATATGTAAAAAATAACATTGGAGTTTTAATCAGGAATGCATTAAATCTGTAGCTATCTTTGGCTGGTTTGAACACTTTAACAATATTAATTCTTCCAATCCATGAGCACAAAATATCTTTACATTTACTTCTATCTTCTTCAAACTTTTTCTTCAATGTCATCATTTTCAGTGGCGAGGTTTTTCATCTCCTTGGTTAAACTTATTCCTAGTTTTTTTTCCTTTTGATATAATTGCAAATGGCATTTTTTTCTTGATTCATCTTTCTGATACTCCAAGTGTACAGAAATTCAACAGATTCTGTATATTAATTTTGTGTTCTGAGAATCTACTGAATATATTTATTTGTTCTATCAGTTTTTTGATGGGGGTTTAAGGGTCTTCTATATATGGTATCAGGTGATCTGCTAATAGTAAAAGCTTTATTTCTTCCTTTCCGATTTTAGATGCATTTAATTTTTTTCTTGCCTAATTGCTATGGCTAGTATTTTCAATATAAATGTTGAATAAAAGTGGGAACTAGGATAGTAGGCATCCTTCTCTTATTCCTGATCTTTATTTAAGGAAACCTTTCAGTTTTCACCATTGAGTATGATTTTGACTGTGGGCTTTTCATATATGACCTTTATTATGTTGAGGTATGTTCCCTCTATACCCACTTTGTTGAGAGTTATGGCAAATGGATGTTCAATTTGCCTAATGCTTTTTCGGTGTCTATTAAGATGATGGTATGATTGTTTTTCTTTCATATTGTTAATATAATGAAATATGTTGATTGATTTGTGGGTGTGGTACCATCCTTGCATCACTGGAATAAATCCCCCTTGATCAGTTCTTTTCATGTACTGTTAAATTCAATTTGCTAATGGATTAAAGACCTAAGTGTGAGACCTGAAACCATAAAAATCCTAGAGGAGAACAGAGGCAGTAATGTCTTTGACATTGGCTATAGCAACTTCTTTCTAAATATGTCTCCTGAGGCAAGGGAATCAAAAGCAAAACTAAACTACTGGGACTACATCAAAATTGAAAGTGCACAAAAAAGAAAACAAAAAACAAAACTAGAAGGCAACCTATGGAATGGGAGAAGATAGTTGCAAACGACATATCTGATGAAGGGTTCGTATTCAAAATATATAAAGAACTTATAAAACTCAGTACCCAAAAACCAAATCATCCAGGTAAGAAATGGGCAGAAGACATGAATAGACAGTTCTCCAAAGAAGACATATAGATATCCAACAGACACACGAAAAGATACCCAACATCATTCATCATCAGGGAAATGAGAATCAAAACTACAAGAAGATATTACCTCATACCTGGTAGAGTGGCTAAAATCAACACCACAAAAAACCAACAGGTATTGGCAAGGATGTGGAGAAAGGGAACCCTCTTGCAATGTTAGTGGGAATGCACACTGGTGCAGCCACTCTGGAAAACAGTATGGAGGTTCCTCAAAAAGTTAAAAATAGAACTACCCTAGAATCCAGCAATTACACTAGTAGGTATTTACCCAAAGAATACAAAGACACTAATTCAAAGGGGTACATGCACCCTGATGTTTATAGCAACATTGTCAACAACAGCCAAATTATGGAAACAACCCAAGTGCCCGTTGACTGATGAATGGACAAAGAAGTGGTATATATATCCAATGGAATATTACACAGCCATAAAAAAATTAAATCTTGCCATTTGCAATGATGTAGAAGGAGCTATAAAGTATTATGCTAAATGATGTAAGTCAGTCAGAGAAAGACAAATACCATATGATTACACTCATATGTGGAATTTTTAAAAAAATTTTTATTGTTATGTTAATCCCCATACATTACATCATTAGTTTTAGATGTAGTGTTCCATGATTCATTGTTTGTGCATAACACCCAGTGCTCCATGCAGAACGTGCCCTCCTCAATACCC
>NW_027783134.1:0-289 GCF_054177405.1 Leptonychotes weddellii | reverse complement strand
TCTCTCATGGTTCGGAAGACATATTTTTAAAGTAAATATTATAAACAAACTAACGAGTATCCAACTTCAACATAATTTCACAAGTCTTAGGGTCTATTATCTTAATTTGGTTTTCCTTTTCATGGTTGAGAAGAGATACTCTATTGAGGTACTTTATAATATGCTATTTCCTCAGTCTGCCAGCAATGAATGAAGTTACACTTATTACCGAGATTTTCTGTTTCAAATTTAGTGAGCAAGGTGATGTTAACAAATACATTGTGGAAAGAGGATGGAATTTAAATTAAAC
>NW_027783133.1:0-289 GCF_054177405.1 Leptonychotes weddellii | reverse complement strand
GGGCTGTTGTATGGCCATAGGTTTTGCGCTGGTTTTGATACTAAACCACATATCACTGTGTTGTATACCTGAAACTCGTATAATATTGCATGTCAACTAGATTTCCATAATAAAATTTTTTAAAAGAAAAAATAAAACTGTTATTTATATTTTATCAGCATATATACCAGCAATATTTCCTATCAATCTTTTTTTTTTTTAAAGATTTTTTATTTATTTATCTGAGAGAGAGAATGGGAGACAGAGAGCATGAGAGGGGGAGGATCAGAGGGAGAAGCAGACTCCCCGC
>NW_027783132.1:0-289 GCF_054177405.1 Leptonychotes weddellii | reverse complement strand
CTGGGTGGCTCAGTTGGTTAAGCGACTGCCTTCGGCTCAGGTCATGATCCTGGAGTCCCGGGATCGAGTCCCGCATCGGGCTCCCTGCTCGGCGGGGAGTCTGCTTCTCCCTCTGACCCTCCTCCCTCTCATGCTCTCTGTCTCTCATTCTCTCTGTCTCAAATAAATAAATAAAATCTTTAAAAAAAAAAAAAAAGAAGGTTTTGCTCTGCTAGACATCAATGGCCTATGTTCCTTTTCCCCAAAGTCTCTTATATTCATTTTCATTCACTTCATGGGCTGAAGGGAT
>NW_027783131.1:0-289 GCF_054177405.1 Leptonychotes weddellii | reverse complement strand
AGCTCCCTTCTCCAACCCTGTTTTTGGTCTTCCAAGATATCAACATTTTAAGGAGCTTAGACAATGCCCCATTGATTGGATTTGTCAGAATGTTTCCCTATGCTAGCAAGAGGAATGGCGTGGTAGGGAATGGTCTGAAGAGGGTATTTTTAGCAAGAATATCGCAGAGTTGATACTTCCCATACTTGACATCAGGAAGCACATGTCTTTTTCCGCCATTATTGGTGATGCTAAGTCTTTGATTAGGCTTATTAAGGTAAATTTACACGCAATGTAGATTTTTTAGTGG
>NW_027783130.1:0-289 GCF_054177405.1 Leptonychotes weddellii | reverse complement strand
CAGCAAGGGCATCCGTGCCATCGGGCTGCCCTGAGGATACATGAGATCACACGGGCCAGTTTAGCACAGCGCTGGGCACACCCCGAGAGCGCAAAAAATTGTAGTGATTACTGTTATTAGAAGTCAGCTAGAGGGCGCCTGGGTGGCTCAGTTGGTTAAGCGACTGCCTTCGGCTCAGGTCATGATCCTGGAGTCCCTGGATCGAGTCCCGCATCGGGCTCCCTGCTCGGCAGGGAGTCTGCTTTGCCCTCTGACCCTATCCCCTCTCATGTGTTCTCTCTCATTCTCT
>NW_027783129.1:0-289 GCF_054177405.1 Leptonychotes weddellii | reverse complement strand
TGAAGAGAAGTTACCAGATATAATTAAGATGTTAGGGTTAAGCTTAGTCAGAGTAGTAGGGGTTTGAAAGGAATTGAGACTGCAGTGAGTTGAAGAAAGAAGGAAGTTTGGTGATGAGGAGGAGAGGCAAAGATGAAGAAAAGAGACCTCTGATGTGGGAGAGAAAGGACCCTAGGATGAGCCAAACCCATGGGCACCTGAGCATTCTCCTGAAGAGAAGCCTGCCCTCCAGCTCAGGGCACTCCTCCAGTATCCTTCCCTCTGCCTGTTCTAATCCTCCTCACACATC
>NW_027783128.1:0-289 GCF_054177405.1 Leptonychotes weddellii | reverse complement strand
CTGGGTGGCTCAGTCGGTTAAGCGTCTGCCTTCGGCTCAGGTCATGATCCTAGAGTCCTCGGATCGAGTCCCACATCGGGCTCCCTGCTTAGCGGGGAGCCTGCTTCTCCCTCTGCCTGCTGCTCCCCCTTCTTGGGCATGTGCTCGCTCGCTCTCTCTCTCACTGACAAATAAATAAAATCTTAAAAAAAAAAAAAAAGAAACTTAAAAGTCAACCCATAGAGTAGGAAAAAACATTATCATGTCACATACCTGAGAGGGCACTGTGTCTAGAATAAGCAAAAACTCT
>NW_027783127.1:0-289 GCF_054177405.1 Leptonychotes weddellii | reverse complement strand
TAAGCTCATTAAGTTCATCACACATTTCTTTTATCCTAAAAGCTGTGATGTTACCTCCAGGTATTAGTCTGATGTTTTAAATTTGTCAGACCTTTTACGTCCTTCATTTCCCTTTATCCGCACGGCTCCACGGTCACATCAGCAGGCGTGGACTGTTATTCCCATTTACAGTTTCGGAAGCCGAGGCCCAGAGAAGTTAAGAGACAGCCAAGACCGTAAGGCGAGGCGGGGGAGCCCGGGAAGAGCCGGGCCGGCCATTCTCCGCGCACCTGCTGCCCCGTGTGGCCCC
>NW_027783126.1:0-289 GCF_054177405.1 Leptonychotes weddellii | reverse complement strand
GGCACAGAGGCAGAGGGAGAAGCAGGCTCCCTGCTGAGCAGGGAGCCCGACGCAGGGCTCGATCCCAGGAGCCCAGGACCATGACCAGAGCCGAAGGCAGGTGCTTACCTGACTGAGCCACCCAGGCGCCCGCCGTTCCTTTTTTAAGGCCGAATAATACTACACGTATGGATGGGCCACTGTGTCTTTTTTTTTTTTTTTAAAGATTTTTTATTTATTTATCTGAGAGAGAGAATGGGAGACAGAGAGCATGAGAGGGGGAGGATCAGAGGGAGAAGCAGACTCCTCG
>NW_027783125.1:0-289 GCF_054177405.1 Leptonychotes weddellii | reverse complement strand
CCGGCATCAATTCGGATTCAACAAGATCAGGGCACTGTGGGTCTCTGGGCTTCTTAATTTTCTCTGATTTCAAAATATGCTTACTTCTCTGCAAGTATCTTGTGCTCATGGGAAAGTCAAGGGCAGGGGCGCCTGGGTGGCTCGGTCCTTAAGCGTCTGCCTTCGGCTCAGGTCATGATCCCAGGGTCCTGGGATCGAGTCCCGCATCGGGCTCCCTGCTCGGCGGGAAGCCTGCTTCTCCCTCTCCCCCTCCCCCCGCTTGTGTTCCTGCTCTCGCTGTGTCTCTCTC
>NW_027783124.1:0-3484 GCF_054177405.1 Leptonychotes weddellii | reverse complement strand
ATGGAACACTACATCAAAAACTAATGGTGTAATGTATGGTGATTAACATTAATATAATAAAAAAAAAGGAATCAAGGAATCAAAACAATAAAACCTGTAGCTGAGTAACAGGGCATTTGGGATTACAGCAAAGATGCATTCAGAAAACATTGAAAACTAGAACATTCTTTATCTTCAGCATCAACTTCAGCCAGGGAATCAGCAGAGGCCAGAAACCTGGCTCAGGAAGAATTATGTATTTTCTCATGTCACAAAAAGATGAGGGCGAGAAGTTATAAGGATATGCAGACACTCAGTCATACATCAAGTGTATAGTTGCTTTGGAATCTTCAGTGTGCTAGTGATGTCTCCCTCTTGAACATAAAATGGATGCAACCTTTCTCAGCATCATATTTAGGAACAACTATGGTTTAGCATGAGGAAATGGGCACTCTGGTGACTATCTTTTTATTGTATTGGAAAACATTTCCCAGAAGTTGCCCAGCAAGATTCCATTGGTCAGAAATTGGTCTTATTGCATTCATTAACAAAAAAAGAAAGACAAAGAAAGTACATATACAGCATTTTTAACCTCTGAAATGAAAGCCAGCCTCTACTAGCAAGGAAGAATGGCACACATCGGTTCATGGACTTATGTCATGGAGAACCAGAGAGGAATATATCTTTTTGTGGGATTGAGAACTATTCAAATGTACCATCTTGCTCTGAACCTCTAGGACTATCACCAATAAAGCCAATAGTCTTTTTTTTTTTTTAATTCCCAAACAAAAAGTATGCTTAGAACCAATTGATTCCAAAGATTTTAGAAGATTGGCATGTAGGTTTTTCCTACTGGTGTGGCAAATAGGCTAATCTGTTATCTTTGAACCATGTTTTGAACATTATTTAAATTAACATATCCAAAAGTGTCAAGGAATCCTGAAACCACCCCCTAAAATTTTATTGTCTAGGATTTTAAAAACATGTCTCTATGTCCAGACTGATACAAAACCTAGAACAAAGAAAAAGCAAAAGTATTTTAATTTCATGTGACTTTGTTGTTGCTCTACTAAATAGTATTTCTACTTCTTGTTTATGTCATTAAGTCATGTGTCAGAGCCAAAGACTGCTTTTCCTCATCTTATTAGATAAACCTCACATAGGTCCATCCAAAATAAATAATGTTAAGCTGGAGAAATAGTTGCTATAAAATTGTATTATCAGTTCAAAGATCAAGCTACCTGAGGTTAGTGGGGAGAAAATCTAGAGTAATCTAACAGAGGAACTTCATATCTGTGTCTTTCCTTCCTTAGGTGAACCTGCAGCAAAGGTGTTCAGTTTATTATGTCCATCTTGTGTTTGGGCAGACCCTGATACTAGGCAACTTTGTGATTTTGCTGCACCCCTTTCTGTCTCCAGCCACGCCTGTTACCAGCTCTACTCCTGGCTGACTTTCTGTTTATTTTAGCCACCAACAAAATTGTGATATATAATCATCATCACTGGTTTCAAATACTGCATTGTACTGGGGAGGAATGAAGCTCAGGTCCTAAACTCTCTATACATTGCAAAGCTTCCCTCACTTCCATATCTCACTACAAATCAGTAACTTTCAATGGGCTTCTGCTTAGGTGTTCTCTAGTAACTTCCCAGGGATGGTACTGTTTCTCAGGAAAAGAAGCAAGTATAAAGCATTTCTTCGTGACCTCCTCGAGTCTAATTCTATATGCACTAGATCTAATACTAATTCTTTATTGTTCCCTATATGTGGGTAGCACCCTTCTCTAATTATAAGCAGAGCTTCAGAATTTTTTTTCAAATTTGAATATTCTATTCATCATTTCAATAAGAGTTGGGAAGGAAAATTGGACAAAACTGTGCCTTTCTGCATCTTAACTTGCTGTCCTTTATGCATTACTTTATACTGCTAAAATTGTGAGGGAAACAATTGGAGAAACATTTTCACCCCTGAGATAAAAAAAAGATATTTCATGCAAAAAAATATTTCTCTGAAGTGACTGGAACCAATGGAAATCAACTCAATTTTCATTTTCCACCTGTGGGTATGTTGTTGTTATTGTTGTTCAATTATAAATATGTAAAATTTTTGTGAAGGTAAATCAATCTCAGAATATTCCTTAGTATAAGGAATTTCTCAGCAATTTATAAAGTGCATTCTAGAATAAAGAGCTTTATAGGATGTTTTGTAACTTGTCTCCTTCTAAGTGAGATCTCAAGACAAAAAAAAAAAATTAAGAAGTAATGAAATAGTTCAATTAAAACATCCACCAATCTTCACCCTCCCCACACCACTTTAAGAAACACACATGCTCTTCTTTTCTCCAGTCTATTTCCAGAGAGCAACATCGTCATAAACAGTTCTCTCACCACATGGTATTCAGAGGTGCTGACCAGAGCACAAAATGTTTCAATAAAAGAGATAGGAAAGCTTAAAATACTGTAAGTTGATAAGCACGTATGTTAATGAATACATAAATAAAATAAAAGAGATAACTGGAAGAATTCTTATAAGAATTGTGTGTATGAAATCTGATACTTCTTTTCAGAGCATATCAGTAGAAACACATCTATTGAGAAATCTTTTAAGAAAGACTTGAAACTTGAAGAACACCATGAGAAATTCTGAATGTAAAACCTACAAATATTCTCTAAATTATAATAAAGGTCCTCAGGCTCTAGCACAGGAAAGCTTATAAAAATGGATGCAGGCATTCTGGAAATAATTTTGTGAGAATTTAATGAACCTTAAATTATACATATTTTACCAGCCAGGAACTCCATATGCCCCAGTATTTAAACATCCTAGCAAAATGTAAGCCAAGTAAATAAAGAGACACATATGAAGATATTCATGACTCTGTGTGTATGTGTGCACAAATGCAATTGTGTTTACTTTGTAATAGCAAAGAGAGGAAAACAATCTAAGTGTTCAGCAATAAATGAATAGGTAAATAAAATGTGTTATATAGAAACAATTAAGACAGGCGCCTGGGTGGCTCAGTTGGTTAAGCGTCTGCCTTGGGCTCAGGTCATGATCTCAGGGTCCTGGGATCAAGTCCCACATTGGGCTCCCTGCTCAGTGGGGAGTCTGCTTTTCCCTCTGCTTCTGCCTACCACTCCCTCTGCTTGTGCTTTTTCTGTCAAATAAATAAATAAAATCTTAAAAAAAAAAAGAAACAATAGGACATCTTACAGCAGTAAAAATAAATTACATTTACATACATCAACATAGACCTCAAGATGGATCAAAGGCCAATATTAAGAGGAAAAAACCCCACAATATGGTTACATTAATGTAATTTTGTAGATATGAGATCATGATAATGACTTTTTATTAAGGAGATATATAAATGGTTTTAAGACCTACATTAGATACCAGTAAATTATAGGTAGTATGGTGGTAGGGAAAATGAGATAAAGAATGATAGATGAACAATAAATTAAATATATAGGGATTCTCTTTGGAGAAAAAAAGTAATAATCT
>NW_027783123.1:0-289 GCF_054177405.1 Leptonychotes weddellii | reverse complement strand
GAGGCCACTAAGCTTTAAGACAAACGGCTGTTACACAGCCTTTGTCATCCTTATCCAATAACATCATGCAAAATCAGACAAAAGATTAGAAAAATTAAGATACATAGAAACCATCAGAAAGTAGTGGCTCACAGGAAGAAAAGTGAAAGCAAATAAATGCTTGGAAAGTAAACAGAATTAAAAAGGCACAGAGGTGGGGGGAGTACAGTCTTTAACTATTAGGGGAGATCAGCCTGGGTGAAAGACTCCTTATGAACATTTCCAAATCATAATAAGGTCAATCACTTAA
>NW_027783122.1:0-289 GCF_054177405.1 Leptonychotes weddellii | reverse complement strand
TCGTTCAGACGGTTTCTGAGCTGAAGCTTTCGAGCCAGGGTTCGGTACCGCTGCGAAACAGGATAAGCTACTTCACCATTCTGATCTTGAGTTTTCTCAGCTGTAAAATGGGGGGTTACTACTTGCCCCAAAGAAAGTCGTGATGATCCCACAAAACAGTGTCTGTAAAACACACATTCTGGCACACAGAAAATGCTTCCGCAGCGGTAACGGAACTAGGCCTGTGCTGGCCCTGTTGTTGCTGTTGTTACTGGGGGGAGAGGGGTGTAACTGCGGGGGGGGGGTGCTG
>NW_027783121.1:0-289 GCF_054177405.1 Leptonychotes weddellii | reverse complement strand
GCTTGACACAAAATGTATTTTTCACTTACTCCAAGTCCAAAGTGAATGTTCCTTGTTGGGCAGCTCTCCTGGACTGCTCTCCTTCAAATGATGACTTGAAAACCTGAGTCATTCTGTCTTTGCAACCTCTATCTTCTTTTTTTTTTTTTTTTAAAGATTTTATTTATTCATTTGAGACACAGAGATACAGAGAGAGAGAAAGCATGAGCAGGGAGAGAGGCAGAGGCAGAGGGAGAAGCAGGCTTCCCGCCGAGCAGGGAGCCCGATGCGGGGCTCGATCCCAGGACCC
>NW_027783120.1:0-289 GCF_054177405.1 Leptonychotes weddellii | reverse complement strand
TATAACTGAGAATACAGTGGAGGGGAGGGAGCCTGCTTAAGGAGGCTACTGTAAAGTTATTATAAGCAGAGGAGTGCAAAACTGGAACTTTTAGAAGTCTGCTACAGTGGGAGATATCTCTGGCTTAAAGGTGTTCAGGTGCTGGAGTGGGACAGAATCCCAGGTGTGAGAGTTGGTTTTAGGATCACCAGGGTCACAGAAAAAACAGGAGTTACCTGAATGGGACAGAGTTCCCAGGCATAGGAGTGGGGAAGTTGGCTGAAAACAGTGAGTCTAGGTACTAGATTTC
>NW_027783119.1:0-289 GCF_054177405.1 Leptonychotes weddellii | reverse complement strand
CTTTTGAAATCTGTCAGATCGTGTCACACCTCTGTTCAATATCTTTCATTGTTCGTGACTTTATACTTGCACCCTTTACTTGAAATACTCTTTTTTTTTTTTTAAAGATTTTATTTATCTGACAGAGAGAGACACAGTGAGAGAGGGAACACAAGCAGGGGGAGTGGGAGAGGGAGAAGCAGGCTTCCTGCAGAGCAGACAGCCCGATGCGGGGCTCGATCCCAGGACCCTGGGATCATGACCTGAGCCGAAGGCAGACGCTTAACGACTGAGCCACCCAGGCGCCCCT
>NW_027783118.1:0-289 GCF_054177405.1 Leptonychotes weddellii | reverse complement strand
AAGATTTTATTTATTTATTTGAGACAGAGAGAATGAGAGACAGAGAGCATGAGAGGGAGGAGGGTCAGAGGGAGAAGCAGACTCCCTGCCGAGCAGGGAGCCTGATGCGGGACTCGATCCCGGGACTCCAGGATCATGACCTGAGCCGAAGGCAGTCGCCTAACCAACTGAGCCACCCAGGCGCCCCGATTCTGTTCTTCTTAACAGGACCTGTCATCAAGAGAAACTATTTAACCAAAGCCTAACTAAACCTTTGGGATTGTATCAGGGTCTAACCAACCTAGAAGAA
>NW_027783117.1:0-289 GCF_054177405.1 Leptonychotes weddellii | reverse complement strand
TCAGAATGGTTTGATCCCTATCCAGCTGAATTCCTGAGAGGAGACGAAATCCAGGTCTCCTACTCCTCCGCCATCTTGCCTAGGCATTCGCTTCCTGCTGACTTTAAACAGAAGGCATCTAACTTCCTACAACATGTGATTCAGTCAGGGGGTAAAGATGAGACTACAATGTTATGCTAATTAAACCATGGTGTTCTTGAAATAAGTTGTCAGTACTAAAGATACCTTTAAAGAGGTCAAGATCATGATCACCAGTCACATGTCTTCTATGTGTAAATGACCCTAGAAG
>NW_027783116.1:0-289 GCF_054177405.1 Leptonychotes weddellii | reverse complement strand
AGACAACTTATAGAAGATGGGAAGAGCAAATGTTTGGTAAATACATGTTTGCCATGGCATGCAGATAGGTCTTTCAGATACAGAACTTACCTCTGTAATAGGCCAGAATGATTGTTAGGCTTTTTAGCCTCATCACTGATTTTGTTTTAGTTTCTCAACAAGTGCTTAAGCCCTTGGGGGAATGTGCTCAATTCGAACCACACTCCAATTAATTTCTAAGTAAGAAGGCTAATGTATAAAACTAACATGGATGTGATGTCTAGAGTCGTGGCCTCCAAGAGCGGAGGAT
>NW_027783115.1:0-289 GCF_054177405.1 Leptonychotes weddellii | reverse complement strand
GAAAAGACTGAAATCTTACAAAACTTGGCCTGAATTCTAACTCTTTCATTATGAGCTTGGAGAAAGATTATAGATTATTTAAACTCTCTGAGCCTCAATTGCATCCTCCATTAAATGGGGAAGAAATGAATTCCCCATATGGGTTTGCATTGAAGGTTAAATATAAATATTCATGGTAAAAAAAGAGGATGTGACATATCGGCAGCACTAGTAAGTAGCAAATATATAAAATGAGAGTAGGAAGAAATAAACAAGTAAACAAAAACTCATATATTCACATTTTCTACAG
>NW_027783114.1:0-289 GCF_054177405.1 Leptonychotes weddellii | reverse complement strand
CCTCTTTTTCATGGAATCAGCCTAGGGCAGGACAATAAAATGGTGAGAGACTTCCATTTATATCCAACCCTTATTTTTTTCCCAACAAGTTTTCTCCAACATTTCTTATTCCCTTGTCCAGTTTGGAGGCTCTTATCTTTCCAAGGGCTGTAGATCACTTAGCTACTGACAAAACCGTGCATGTAACAAACCAACTGTAATTTAGCAGCGTACAATGATATATATATTTTTTTCAAGATTTTATTTATTTGCAAGAGAGAGAATGAGAGACAGAGAGCATGAGAGGGAG
>NW_027783113.1:0-3484 GCF_054177405.1 Leptonychotes weddellii | reverse complement strand
GGTCCCAGCCTCACCAGACCCAGGTTCCCAGCCTTATGTGACCCAGGTCCCAGCCTTACCAGACCCAGGACCCAGGCTCACCAGACCCAGGTCCCAGCCTCACCCAGACCCAAGTCCCAGCCTCACCAGACCCAGGTCCCAGCCTTATGTGACCCAGGTCCCAGCCTCACCAGACCCAGGTCCCAGCTTAACCAGACCCAGGCCCAAAACTTATCAGACCCAGGGCCCAGCCTTACCAGCCCAGGCCCAAAACTTATCATACCCAGGTCCCAGCCTCACCAGACTCAGGTCCTAGCCTACCAGACCCAGGACCCGGGCTTACCAGACCTAGGCCCCAGCCTGACCAGACCCAGGCTCCAGGTTTACCAGTCCCAGGCCCCAGCCTTACCAGACCCAGGCCCCAGCTTTACCAGATGCAGGTCCCAGACTTTCCAGACCCATGTCCCAGCCTTACCAGACCCAGGCCCCAGCCTCACCAACCCAGGTCCCAGCCTTACCTGACCCAGGTCCCAGGCTTATCAGACCTCTGCCCCAGGCTTACCAGACCCAGGCCTAGCCTCACGAGACCCAGGCCCCAAGCTTACCAGACCTAGGTCCCAACCTTACCAGAGCCAGTTCCCAGGCTTACCAGACCCAGGCCCCTGTCTCACATGACCCAGGGCCCAGGTCACCCTGACTCAGGCACCAGGCTCACCAGACCTCTGCCCCAGGCTTACCGGATCCAGGGCCCAGTCTTCCCAGACCCAGGGCCAAGCTCCCCTGCCCCAGGCCCCAGTTCAGCCAACCCAAGCCCCAGCTGACCTGACCTATGCCTCCAACTTACCAGACCTCTACCCCAGACAAGGGCCCTGGGAGGGAACCCCCAGCCCATGGGGTATTGGGGTTAGGTAGGGGGCTGTTCCAGAGACCCTGCTGGAGACACAGTTCTACCCCCTGTGTCTAATTATATTTGAAGGTAACACACTGGATCTGTGGAAAGGCTGGCGGTGTGCCCCTCCCCAGTGAGGACACCCCTGGGGCTTGTCTTCCTTTCCCTTCAGGAAAATCTGATCACAAAGTGTGTGCATGTCTGCAAGTTGTGGTATACGGTTTCAAACTTTTATGAGAGCAGTATTAGAAGTTAGTGTTTTCAACACAGAAAAATACAAAACAACATCAGTATTCTAACCGTGCAGGGAGAGCCTGGGGTGAAGCCAGGTGAGTGGCTCCCATTAAGTTGCAGGATGGTGGTCCCTCCTCCAGCCAGTCCTGGGGGTGTCCCAGGGCTCCTGTCTTGCATGCAGCCCCTCCCTCTCCTGGGTGGGGCAGGGCTGGGGGGCTAGGCAGGAGGTTCTGAAGGCAGTGCCGTCCACCCCCAGGGTCACCAGAACCTTGTTCCCACCAGCCAAAGGGCAATGGGGGACGGGCTGGGGAGGAGGAAGGAGCCGAGAGTGGAGCCTTCTGGGCAGTGCCCTGACCGGCCATCCCCATGGGACCCTCAAAGGCTCCCCTGGCCCCAGCCTGCCCCTCCCCCTCCATGGGTCCCTCCTGGCCCCTGGAGCTCCTCACCATTTGTCCTTCCCTTTTCTTTGGACCAAACTCACCGAAGGGCACTTAGGTTGGCTGCCCCTGCTTCTGCTCTACCCAGGATGGGCAGAAAAATAGTTCCTTTTTATTGTGAAATGTCCCATTCTCACAGCATAGGGCCCCAAACCAAGATGCACACCCACCCTAGGTGCACCCAGAGCAGCCCCTTCCTCCCAAAGGCACCCAAGCCTTCATGGCCTTGCATTCTGAGGGTGCCTTGTACTCCTCCAGTCCCCTGGAGCTGGGGGCACAGGTCACAGTGGGAGAGCCCAGCCTAGGCCGGTGCCGTAGTGGCTGGTGACCAGGAGACTTCCTGGACCGGTGTTAGGCTGGCCCGAGGGCTCAGCAGGAGGGGACAAGAGGAGTGGTTATCGTACTGCACCTGCTGCTCTCGGGCTGGGGCCCTCACAGCTCCATGCACAGACCTTGCCCCAGAGACCCCGCCACGCTGGTGTGTGGAACCAGGGGGCTGAGGGGGGCTGGGCAGGATGGCAGGGCTTGGTCAGGATTCACCCTAAGAGTGCTGGAGGCCATGATCTGCTGTGGTTCTGGAACAATCCTCAGGGTGGCAGATGGGAGTCAGTTGGGTGGGGGGCTGCAGGCTGAGAGACCTACAGGGGAAGGGTCAGGGTGGGTCCATGGAGAAGTACAGTGCCTGGCCGTGGGGAGATACATGCTCAGGGCCTGACAGGGGACTGAAACAGGACAGCTGGCCTGTGAGCCGGACCTGCCCGGCCCTTCAGGGCTGCAGGGGTCTAGGGGCTGCTGGCCAGCCACCTGGGCTGTGTGTATGTGCAGAGTGGGCATGTGCTCACAGCCTGAGCCATCTTCTGCTCTCTGGGTGTGGACCCCATGTTGGTGGATATGTGTCTGAGGGGCTCTGGGTGTGGGGTTTGGCACTATGTGTCCCTTTCTGGAAGTGCATCTCTGGGCAGAACGGGGGCCCCATGTTCCCAAATGAAGCCCAAGGGGGATGCTGGAAACAGGCCTAGGGGGTCTCTCGGCTAAGCAGCTTCTCCCTCAGGCTGGTCAGGAAATCCCAGGCTACACCAAGTCCCAAACTGCATGTGTGCCTCTGGAGAGACTGAGTCTGTGTGTCTGTGGACCGTGTGTAACCATGAGTCTGTGTGTGTCTGTGGACCATGTGTAACCATGTGAGCCTGTGTGTGTCTGTGGACTCTGTATAACCATGTGAGCCTGTGTGTGTCTGTGGACCGTGTGTAACCATGTGAGTTGTGTGTGTCTGTGGACCGTGTGTAACCATGTGAGTCTGTGTGTGTCTGTGAACCGTGTGTAACCATGAGTCTGTGTGTGTCTGTGGACCGTGTGTAACCATGTGAGTCTGTGGACTGTGTGTAACCGTGTGAGTCTGTGTGTGTCTGTGGACTGTGTGTAACCGTGTGAGTCTGTGTGTGTCTGTGGACTGTGTGTAACCGTGTGAGCCTGTGTGTGTCTGTGGGACCGTGTTTAACCGTGTGAGCCCGTGTGTGTCTGTGGACTGTGTGTAACTGTGTGAGCCCGTGTGTGTCTGTGGACTGTGTGTAACCATGAGTCTGTGTGTGTCTGTGGACTGTGTGTAACCGTGTGAACCCGTGTGTGTCTGTGGACTGTGTGTAACCATGTGAGCCTGTGTGTGTCTGTGGACTGTGTGTAACCGTGTGAGACTGTGTGTGTCTGTGGACTGTGTTTAACCATGTGAGCCTGTGTGTGTCTGTGGACTCTGTATAACCGTGTGAGCCTGTGTGTGTCTGTGGACTGTGTGTAACCATGTGAGTTGTGTGTGTCTGTGGACTGTGTGTAACCGTGTGAGTCTGTGTGTGTCTGTGGACTGTGTGTAACCGTGTGAGCCCGTGTGTGTCTGTGGACTGTGTGTAACCATGAGTCTGTGTGTGTCTGTGGACTGTGTGTAACCGTGTGA
>NW_027783112.1:0-289 GCF_054177405.1 Leptonychotes weddellii | reverse complement strand
ATGCACAAACAATGAATCATGGAACACTACATCAAAAACTAATGATGTAATGTATGGTGATTAACATAACAATAAAAAATTTAAAAAAACCCCTCATCTTATCTCAACTTGAACTTCATTACCTGTCCAGTTGAGCGCTGCACCTTGGTGAACACCTGCATCTTGTTGAAATCGGACACCTGAGAATTACCCTCAACATCTCCACCCAGCCCCTCACTCAGCACGGCCCACCAGTCACTGAAGATCTGAAGAGTCGGTCTTCTAAGCACCTATGTGGAGGTGCTTGGGG
>NW_027783111.1:0-289 GCF_054177405.1 Leptonychotes weddellii | reverse complement strand
GAGACCATGGAGAAATTATTGAACCTTTCTGGCCTCTGTTTTCTCTCCCATTACATGGGAATGTTTTGAGGACTCAGTGAATCTTGTGCCTTGTTAAACGAATTTACGGGTGTTACCTTGCTGAACGTTACTTTTCTCATCTCTGAAAGGAGAGGTATAAATCTCTGCCCTCTATATATTAAGGTAGCTCTGAGATCAAATGAGAGCCCAATCCCTTTGCAGCACGAATCATGCTGGCCTGCAGGGATGGAATGAGAAGAGCCTTAAGAGAGAGAAGTGAGAGAGGATG
>NW_027783110.1:0-289 GCF_054177405.1 Leptonychotes weddellii | reverse complement strand
CTCAGTCGGTGAAGCGACTGCCTTCGGCTCAGGTCGTGATCCTGGAGTCCCGGGATCGAGTCCCGCATCGGGCTCCCTGCTCGGCGGGGGGTCTGCTTCTCCCTCTGACCCTCCTCCCTCTCATGCTCTCTGTCTCTCATTCTCTCTCTCAAATAAATAAATAAAATCTTTAAAAAAATAAAATAAAATAAAATAAAAACTAATATATTTGTTAATTTCTTTGTTAGAATTATTTGTAGGACTAAATTTCATCTTCAATGGGTGTTTGAATCCATATAGATCCTTGTTA
>NW_027783109.1:0-289 GCF_054177405.1 Leptonychotes weddellii | reverse complement strand
ACCTTCGGGGACTGCCTGTTGCTCCCAGTCACACTGGGTCATCTCTGGTCTGGGTGCCAGTGAGGGACCCTCAGTGGGCTCTGGCTGAGCCCCTGCAGCAATCCCCGCTTCTGCACATGCTCTGGTCCTGGAGTCTACCCAACGTGCCTGGGAGCCGTCTCCCTGTTGAACGCAGACTGCGTTTTCAGTGTACCCGGCACGTGGAGGCTGACCCACTGCAAAGGCAGACGGAGGAGGGACGGACCTGCCTGGCCACGGGTCTGCCCGTCCGCCCGTCATCCCTGCCGGC
>NW_027783108.1:0-289 GCF_054177405.1 Leptonychotes weddellii | reverse complement strand
CTATTCTGTTCCACTGATCTGTGTGTCTGTTTCTGTGCCAGTACCATACTGTCTTGATGATTGCAGCTTTGTAACACAGCTTGAAGCCCAGGATTGTGGTGCCTCCAACTTTGCATTTCTTTCTCAACATTCCTTTGACTATTTGGGGTCTTTTCTGGTTCCATACAAATTTTAGGATTGTTTGTCTCAGCTCTGTGGAAAATGTTAATGGTATTTTGATAGGGATTGCACTGAATGTGTAGATTGCTTTGGGTAGTATAGACACTTGAACAATATTTGTTCTTCCAAC
>NW_027783107.1:0-289 GCF_054177405.1 Leptonychotes weddellii | reverse complement strand
TTTGCCCAGATTGAGGCATGGGGCAGCTGGTGACGCACCTGTGGATTTAGGCAACACACATGCAGGCTGCATGAGGGGGGCGGTACTCCATTTTTAAAAAAAAATTATTTTGAAATAATTGTGGGCTCACAGGAAGTGGCTGTAGACATACTACATCAGAGCCCCCTGGACTCTTCCCTTGGTTTCCCCCAGTGGTGACATGTCACGCATGTACATTGACACTGATATTGGACATTGACACTGATACAGTGTTGTCATCCAGACTACAGACCCGATGCAGATTTCACCC
>NW_027783106.1:0-289 GCF_054177405.1 Leptonychotes weddellii | reverse complement strand
TGATTATCTCAGTAGATACAGAGAAAGCATTTGACAGAATCCAACATTCATTCCTGATTAAAAAGTCTCAGCAAAGTAGGAATACAAGTTAATGTCCTCAACCTGATAAAAGGCATCTAAGAAAAACCAACAGCTAACATTATTTTTTTTTAATTTCTGATTTGAATGGAAATGCCTCTAGTGTTTTTTGTTTTTTTTTAAATTTTATTATGTTAGTCACCATTCAATACATCATTAGTTTTTGATGTAGTGATCCACAATCCACTGTTTTCGTATAACACCCAGTGCT
>NW_027783105.1:0-289 GCF_054177405.1 Leptonychotes weddellii | reverse complement strand
CCTGAATTATCTCTATTTCTTCCAGGTCATTTCCCTACCTTGTTTGATTATGCTGGCCTCCTTCATTTGCGGTGTTTTTTTGTTTTTTGTTTTTTTTTTTACATTTCTGTTGGTCCTTGATTGTCTGTTCATATTTACAAACAAGACAGTAAACATCTCTGTGCATGGGAGTGGGGTTTATCATCCAGTGGTTTCTGCTGCCAGATAGAAGGGAGCCAACCTTTATGCCACCATAAAAAGCTCTTTTATCTTGGCCACTAAAGTCCACACTAGGTGCCCTAATTATTCC
>NW_027783104.1:0-289 GCF_054177405.1 Leptonychotes weddellii | reverse complement strand
GAGCCCAGAATAGATCTCAGAGGCCACCCCCAGACAGCCTCTCAGACTGGTCAGCTGTGCCCCTCAGGTCTTGTCCTGGTGTGCTCCAGGGTACAATGACTCAGTGATCCCCACGAGGGGCCACTGGGAGAGCTGGGGAAGGGAGAAGGGCAGAGACCAATGCGTGGGTCAGCGGCAGGTGGCTCAGGGATGGGACCACAAGAGGAAGCAGGGAGGGGAGGCAGAGGTAGACTGGGCTGCACTGGGCAGGGAAGTTGGAGGGAGCGGGCCAGGGAAGGGGGGAGGGAGC
>NW_027783103.1:0-289 GCF_054177405.1 Leptonychotes weddellii | reverse complement strand
TGAAAATTTCTGAGTTAAAGAACACTGGGAAAATTGTTCAGTCCCACATGAGAAAACCACTACTTGGTGAAAATAAATATTCTAAATGTACTATTTTCAAAATATTTTTTTAAAGATTTTATTTAGTTACTTGAGAGAGAGCGAGAGAGGGAGAAAGAGTAAGGAGGGAAAGGGAGAGAGAGAAGCAGACTCCCCACTGAGCAGGGAGCCCGATGCGGGACTCGATCCCAGGACCCCGGGATCCTGGGAAGGCAGACGCTTAACCGAGTCACCCAGGCACCCCCTTCAA
>NW_027783102.1:0-3484 GCF_054177405.1 Leptonychotes weddellii | reverse complement strand
GCTCCATGCAGAACATGCCCTCTTTAATACCCATCACCAGGCTAACCCATCCCCCCCCCACCTTTAGAACCCTCAGTTTGTTTCTCAGAGTCCATAGTCTCTCATGGTTCGTCTCCCCCTCCGATATCCCCCCCTTCATTTTTCCCTTCCTACTATCTTTGAGATGAAACAAGATGGATGTTTTTCCAAAAGAATTTCAGGAAAAAACCCCACATACACGCTGTCTCTCAAACACTCAGAAACAACACGTTGTCTCTCAAACACTCAGAAACAGTTCAGCCAGGCTTCTTCAAAAATAAATTGTTTGACTGTCAAGACTATTTTATTAACAGTCATATAACTCTCATATACACAGCATAAATAAATAAGGTACTGGCAATAATACAATCTAATTCACGGTTCTTTTATATTCAAAACAGTGGACTACTAACTAAAAATCTATTTATATGTATTCCTCTTCTGTATAACTACGTGAGCTGGACAAGCCTGGGGTTTAAAAACGTTATGAGGAAAAGAGACTACAGGGGGAAAAGCTACTTACAAGCATGAACTTCCTGGGAGCACTTCTAAAGAATACCCTTATATAACACTCATTTGCTAACTATAACTTAGGCTTTTCTATTCGTGGATGTAGGGTGCTGAAAAAGCCCTAATTAGGCAATATTTATTAGCTTTCTTTATGTTGCTAAAGGTGCACTTAAAAGTAGTAACTATACTTTTAAAACACCGTATTTTAACTAATTAGGTAAAATTAGTGAGATGTTATCACACTACCATTTGAGAAGAAAGGTAAGCAATTCTGTCAAGCTAGGTTGTGTTGGTTACTGAAATCTGCCAAAGTGAGAGAGGATATGCATTATTGAGGTTTCCTTTTTATTTTTTTTAAAGGTTTTATTTATTTATTTGTGTGAGAGAGAGTATAAGTGGGGTGAAGGGCAGAGGGAGAGGGAGAAGCAGACTCCCCACTGAGCAGGGAATCCAACATGGGGCTCAATCTCAGGACCCCGGGGTCATGACCTGAGCCAAAGTCAGACACAACTGACTGAGCCACCCAGGCGCCCCATTATTGAGGTTTCCTCACTCTCCATGATGCTGATGTACACTACTGTTTTCCTTTCCAAGCCTCTTTCCCCCCACACCATCCTAGCACCTTTCAGAACCGTCCCTTGTACATTAGCTCAGATACCTGCGCTATGGAGAAGAGGTGATCTGACAAACCCATCACACTAAAAGGCTTGCATTCTCATGTCTTACTGGCCAGAGAATAGTTCCATTGTAAAGAAGCAAAGGAGAAGCCAAATATTAACTAAAATAATTAACTGATCACAATGGAATTTCAGGCACTGCTCTAGAAGATATTTTCAGGTTTGAAAAATCTTTTCCCCTCATTCCTTTTTCACTGTAAATTATAATGGACCACCAGAAAAGAATATAACATATAGATATGAACAGTTTAACAATTATAAAATGAGCGGCTATTTAACCACTATCTACTTCAAGAAATAAAATATTGAGAGCAATTTTCCTACACTACATAAATCACTCCATTTGGGGCAATTCTTTCTTTTAAAGCCAAACAGTTATTTTCCATCTAAAATATCTAGAAATATGAATTATGTATATATTTCATAAAATATACACTAAAATTATTTTTTTAATTATTAGTAAAGGTTTAGGCCTCAAAATCTTAGTAAAATGAAGGACACATTACTGTACTGCTCTATGACTGTTAGCACAGTGCTTTACACATGGTAGGCATCAGTCAATGAAGGTCTACTGTAAGGGATGTGTTTGTTTCTATTTTTTCTACTAGGAGGGAAAATTCAAGATAATGATGTTATTTTGTAGAAGTGTCAAAAGTAAGTCCCCCCAAAAAAGTCTGTATGTAGAGCTATGGGAAATGCAAGAAAGAGGACGTGTAGCCATATCCTACAGGACTAGGCTACTTCTTAAGAGTTTTCAAAGCTACCTTCTGTCGTAATTCACTATTCTTCTAAATGACAGCTGTAGATTATCTATAACAGAAATCAGTTATTGATATATGGTTATTAAGGCTCCTTGTAAATCTGTATTTTATTTTAGATAAAATATTAATGCTAGCAAGACCATTTAGAGTTAGGAGCATCCAATTCATTATACATAGTGTTCACATTAAAAAGACAACGGGCTTTATTTCAAGAAGCTAGTCCCATTTGGAAGAGTAAGCTGATCAGGGGACTGCTATAGTTTATTAAGGAGCCAAATCTAACTCCTGTGATCATTTTGGTCTCTGGACTGTTAGTCACTACAGCTTAATATGGGTGCACACAATTCTCTACAGTTTAGACAAGACTGCAACGCCAGCATCCAATGCTCTATGGTATCCTGCCTGTTCATTTTCAACATCCTAAAGGCAAATGCTTCCAGCCCATGTGCATCAGACCACTACCAGGCTTTTGTGTGGCTTGGTTCTGTTCACGTTTGAGTGCCCTCACCTTAAATGACCCTCGCCTTCAGTTCAGGAAGAGTGGCTGTCAGAAACAGAATCAACTTTCCCAGGATCTATTTAGCCACTTGATCTGGAGGCAATTCTTAAGTCAGCCCTGTGATGTCAAGACTTGGTGATGAATATACATGGATTTTCAGTTATAAAAACACTTTGCATTTAAATAGTATTAGGCGTCTCACAAGATTTGTAGCTCAATTTGACACCTGTCAACCTAAATTAAATTTTTGATATTATTTAAATGTTGCCAATGCTTTTAATTTACAGAGTGGGCATGAGGATAAATGTATGGCATTAAATGAAAGAAGATATATTTGGCAAGTGTCAATGCCTTATTTGGTTATATGAGGGAAAGGACAAATAGCCAATAAGTAAAGCAGGATTATAATATATAAACGATTTCATTAAAAGAACTCTCAAATATGATAAATTTGTAAATTTTTAGGTTAAATTTTATCCCATTTATTCACTTTTTCTTATCTAAATTAAAAAAAAAACCTATATCTGATGCTTAAGACAAGTAATCAGGACAGATTATAACCATCCCCAACACAACAATTATGTATTAGGTTTCAGTAAAACTAACCTGATTTTATATTACCTAACCCAATGCAATTTATCAGAAAAAAAGTGTTATTCATGAATTAAGAACAAGCTAATAATTGGAAATACAGCTTGGTTCTAGTTGTCACACGGACAGTACCAAGTCACTTTGCCTTGGTTTCACCAACTTTAGACTGGGTACTATGGAAAAATGGCAGAACATATAGCAAGTTAGGAAAATAAGACATTTTTCTAATACCACAAATTATGGCCCAACAGGAAAATTTGGCAGAACACTCAGTAAATTAGGTAAAACAAAACTGAATCTTAAAACACAAAATTTGGAAAATATAAGTTTTTCAGCATCCAATGACTAATTCTTTGAAGTTCAAATGCCTGACATCAGCCCATTCATCGAAAACAGGCAGCCAGATCCCTGCTTTCCCCGTTGTTGTT
>NW_027783101.1:0-289 GCF_054177405.1 Leptonychotes weddellii | reverse complement strand
ATATAATATACATAATGTCATCTCATATATATATGTATATATAACATACACAATGTCATATATATGTGTTTGTGTGTGTGTGTATGTGTATATAAATGTATATATAATATATACATAAGATACCAAATGTTGGGGGTGCCTGGGTGGCTCAGTCAGTTAAGCGGCTGCCTTCAGCTCAGGTCATGATCTCAGAGTCCTGGGACAGAGCCCCGCATTGGCATCAGGCTTCCCTGCTAAGCAGGGAGTCTGCTTCTCCCTCAGCCCCTCCCCCCGCTCATGCTCTCTCTCT
>NW_027783100.1:0-289 GCF_054177405.1 Leptonychotes weddellii | reverse complement strand
TAGTTGAGAATTTATCAAGTCTCCAGGGAATTTTCTTGTACATCAAGTATTAGAAATTATAGAAATTTAAGCTGAATGTGTCCTTAGTCTAAGCCATCCCTCAGAGTATATATATATATTTTTTTTTTCCAGGAGATTTCTTTTTTTTATTTTTAATTTTTTAATTTAATTTTATTTTATTATGTTATGTTTGTCACCATACAATACATCATTAGTTTTTGATGTGGTGATCCATGATTCATTGTTTGCGTATAACACCCAGTGTTCCATGCAGTACATGCCCTCCTTA
>NW_027783099.1:0-289 GCF_054177405.1 Leptonychotes weddellii | reverse complement strand
GTATTTGCCAGAGGTGTCAGGTAGGGAGTGGCAAAATTGGTAAATGTAGTCAAGACAAACAAACTTCCAGTTATAAGAGAAATAAGTCCTGGGGTGTAATGTATAGCATGGTAACTATAGCTAATAATACTGTATTAAATATTTGAAAGTTGCTAAGAGAGTAAATCATAAAAATTGTCATCACAAAAAAATAGTAACTGTGTGGGGATGGATGTTAACTTATTGTAATCATTCTGATTATATATATATTTAAATGTAATGTACTTATTACATCTAAAATTAATACAAT
>NW_027783098.1:0-289 GCF_054177405.1 Leptonychotes weddellii | reverse complement strand
CAAGCTACATAGTTTTGGAGATCTCTCTTTAGATGGTGTTTTCAACAAAATAAGTGCCTTTTGATTGGACATTTTGTGATTATAGACCATAATAGGAAGTAGTCATATCATGACCGCGTTAAGTTGTTTTTCTTTTTTTTAAATTAAATTAATTTAAAAATTATAAGTTTATTTTTTAAAATCCAGTATAGTTGACATACAGCGTTATATTAGTTTCAGGTGTACAATATAGTGATTCAACAATTGTGTGCATTACTCGGTGCTCATCATGGTAAGCATGCTGTCAATC
>NW_027783097.1:0-289 GCF_054177405.1 Leptonychotes weddellii | reverse complement strand
GTGAGGTTTTTCACCTTGAAAAATTAAAAAGAGAAATGATGTCTGCTCTAAAGCATCTTATTAGTAGGGTGGCAGAACCTCTATATGGTGGAACAGAATATGATTCCTACCTTGTTCTCCGTGGCATGCTTCTCCTTTTCAACCTTGGCCAGGGTCAGCTCAAGGTCGTCAATGTCTTTCTTGAGCTCTGAACACTCGTCCTCCAGTTTCCTCTTCTTGGCCGTCAGCTCGGCATTGATCTCCTCCTCATCCTCTGCTCTCTCAGTCACCTCCTTGATCTTGGCCTCCA
>NW_027783096.1:0-289 GCF_054177405.1 Leptonychotes weddellii | reverse complement strand
AAGATTTTATTTATTTATTTGAGACAGAGAGAATGAGAGACAGAGAGCATGAGAGGGAGGAGGGTCAGAGGGAGAAGCAGACTCCCTGCCGAGCAGGGAGCCTGATGCGGGACTCGATCCCGGGACTCCAGGATCATGACCTGAGCCGAAGGCAGTCGCCTAACCAACTGAGCCACCCAGGCGCCCCAATTCTGTTCTTCTTAACAGGACCTGTCATCAAGAGAAACTATTTAACCAAAGCCTAACTAAACCTTTGGGATTGTATCAGGGTCTAACCAACCTAGAAGAA
>NW_027783095.1:0-289 GCF_054177405.1 Leptonychotes weddellii | reverse complement strand
TTGAAAACCACTTCATCTAGGGGTACCTGGGTGGCTCAGTCGTTAAGTGTCTGCCTTTGGCTCAGGTCATGATCCAAGGGTCCTGGGATCGAGCCCCACATCGGGCTCCCTGCTGTGAGGGAAGCCTGCTTCTCCCTCTCCCACTCCCCCTGCTTGTGTTCCCTCTCTCACTGTGTCTCTCTCTGTCAAATAAATAAATAAAATCTTAAAAAAAAAAAATAAAAACCACTTTGTCTAGAGTGAGTTTACCAGTGGAAGAGAACTAATCTAAATGATCCTTCAAAGAAAT
>NW_027783094.1:0-289 GCF_054177405.1 Leptonychotes weddellii | reverse complement strand
CCCCGTATAGTTGAAAAAGCCCAGGAATCAAGAGACCTAATCCCAGCCCTGGTCCTTGTGTTGTGACTGGGAACAAGTCACTGAACTTCTCTAAGGATTCAGATGATTCGTCCAGAAAAGCTGGGGGAGACCAGAGTGGCTACTGACCAAGCAATCAGAGAGCAACTGTATGATGTTATTACCCCATTTCCACTGCTAGTATGGCATCAATGGGCTATAAATTATTCCCCAAGACACAAAGGCTCAACCATTCACTCTTCTTTATTCAAAGCCATTCCACAAACCGTAC
>NW_027783093.1:0-289 GCF_054177405.1 Leptonychotes weddellii | reverse complement strand
CCAGAGAGCTACACTCTCCAAGGCTTATGCCTCCAGCATACAGCATCCTCCTGTGAGACTTATGCTGTCAAAATGAGAATGAGGCTCAAGACTTGTATTCAGTGGTTGGCAGATGAAAAGTCATGTCCCCACTCCTGGATGCGAGTGAGGAACCAAGTAGCCCCGGGAGTTCCCAGCATCTGTATCAGTAACGAGAAATTAGCTGGAGATCAAAACCAAACTGCGAAGGAGAGGAGAACCAGGAGAGGTGGGGGGAATTGGAGCTGTGACCCCACATCCATTGTGAGCC
>NW_027783092.1:0-289 GCF_054177405.1 Leptonychotes weddellii | reverse complement strand
TCGTTCAGACGGTTTCTGAGCTGAAGCTTTCGAGCCAGGGTTCGGTACCGCTGCGAAACAGGATAAGCTACTTCACCATTCTGATCTTGGGTTTTCTCAGCTGTAAAATGGGGGGTTACTACTTGCCCCAAAGAAAGTCGTGATGATCCCACAAAACAGTGTCTGTAAAACACACATTCTGGCACACAGAAAATGCTTCCGCAGCGGTAACGGAACTAGGCCTGTGCTGGCCCTGTTGTTGCTGTTGTTACTGGGGGGAGAGGGGTGTAACTGCGGGGGGGGGGTGCTG
>NW_027783091.1:0-3485 GCF_054177405.1 Leptonychotes weddellii | reverse complement strand
AAACTAATGATGTAATGTATGGGGATTAACATAACAATAAAAAAATTTAAAAAAAAGAAATTAAAAGCAGAAAATAAGGCATAGATTGAAAGAGTCAATCAAGATGGTGACATAGGAGCTTCCGAGTCTCTCCACCCATAGATGCACTGAATATACAGCTATACACAGAGCAGTTTTCTTTGAGAAGGAGCCAGAAACCAGATGAGTGACTCCTATACACTGGATGAATGAGAAAATGTCTACATCAAAATGGGTAGGAAAAGCTGAGACATATTCTTACAATAACCCCATGCCTGGCACTGCAGCATATCATCGAGAGGGAACCCCCAACTCCCAGCTTCTCCCTGTGGGATGAAAGGTGGAACCCCACATCGGGCACTCCAACTTTTAAGACACCCATCAGAGGGAGGGCTCCCAAAATACCTAGCTCTGAAAGCCAAAGGGATTATGTCCATGAGATCCACAAGACTATGGCAAACCAAAAAACGTCCAATTCTTAATGGGCATGAGCTCTCACTTGGCCTCTACCTCCCAGAGTATAGCACAGAAGGAGCAGGCAAACTCTCCCATTTCCCAGTCTTTCCTTTAAAGAGGTTTCCCTATGTACTGTTATTTATTTTTATTTTTATTTTTTAGATATAAATCACATTGAAATTTTTATTGGAATTACATGATATTTGTAATTTACATGGAAAGAATTCTTACCATTTCTTTTTTTTTAACACTTTTAAAAAAAATTTTATTTTATTATGTTATGTTAATCACCCCTATATACTTTTAAAACCACTGCCTGGGGCACCTGGGTGGTTCAGTCGGTTAAGCATCTGCCTTTGGTTTAGGTCATGATCCCAGGGCCCTGAGAGGGAGCCCCAAGCCCCGTGTCAGGGTGTCAGGCTCCCTGCTCAGCGTGGAGTCTGCTTCTCCCTCTTTCTGTGTCTCTCCCCCATGCACTCTTTCTCTCCCTTGCAAATAAATAAATAATAAATAAGTAAATAAATAAATAAATAAAATATTTTTAAAAAAAGCCACTGCCTGATGGTCAGGCTTCTAAATCAGCAGGCACTAGGGACTGGCTGTGATCCTCCTCAGAGACCACAGAAGCTGGTGGATTCCTCTCCCACCTCCTCCCTCCAGCCTCTCCAATAATAACACCAAGGTGCCAGTATCTCCCTGGAAGGAGTTTGTATACGTATCTGTGGCCCCAGCTTTTGCAGCTGCTATCCAGAGTGGGCCTCAGATTTCCTGATCCTAATAGTCAATGGGGCTTGTATTCCTGAATCTCCCAGGACTGTAGAAACAAACAGTTCTTAACAAGTGCAGCAAACCCCTCCCTTGGCTATACACCTGGGCCCAGCACAGAGGAAGCAGGCAAAATCCTCATTTCCCAGTTACCCCCTGGAAGAGACTTACCTATATACTAGCCCAGCTGCTGTCTGAGGGCTCAACTTCCAAACAAACAGCATTTAGGTGCTGACTATAATTCTCCCCTTTAGGACACAGAGGTCTGGGCACACTCTCAACTACTGGGAGCCACTAAGAACAGAGAAGGAAGCTTGGACACTCACAAAAAAAAAAGTTTGAGAAACAACTGAGAGCTTGGGCCAGGCTGATTGCATCATTATTCGCAATAGTCAAGGCATAGAAACAACCTAGGCATTCACCCTAGATAAATGGATAAAGAAAATGTGGTGTATATATACAATAGGATATTATTCAGCCTTTAAAAAGGATATCCTGCCATTTGTGACAATATGGATGAAACCAGCAGGTATTATGTTAAGTGAAGTAAGCCAGACAGACAAAGACAAGTACTGCATGATGGCATTACTTCTATGTGGATCTACAAAGAAGTGAACTCATAGAAACAGAAAATAGAAAAATCAGAGTCTGGAAATGAGGGAATACAATGAGGTTAGTAAAAGGCTACAAACTTTCAGTTATACAACGAATAAGATTGGAGGATATGAGGATCTAATGTAACACATGGTGGCTCTAATTGATAACACTGTTTTCTAAAATTGAAATTTGCTAGTATAGTAGAACTTAAATGTTCTCACCAGAAAGAAAGAAGAAAGAAAAAAAAAGGAAAGGAGAAAAGGAAGGAAGGAAGGAAGGAAGGAAGGAAGGAAGGAAGGAAGGAAGGAAGGAAGGAAAGGAGGAAGGAAGGGAGAGAAGGGAAAGAGGGCGGGAGAAAGGAAGGAAGGAAATATAGGAAGTGATGGATGTGTTAATTAACCAGAAGAGAGGAGTCCTTTCACTATATATATATATATATAATCATGTTGTACACTTTAAATATCTTACAATTTTATTTTTGTCGATTATACCTTAATAAAGCTGGAAAAAAGAGTTCTCCTTTAAGTATTTTAATTGGGCAAGACATTTCTACCCTTTCAAAAAATTGCTCATAATTAGGTAGTATTCTCATTTCTCCAGAGACATAAATGTTCTTGACAGACTACATTAAGTAAAATTGTTTATAAAACAAATAATGGGGTTAGGGTTTGACCTTTACTTTTATATGCAATATATCCAGCCAACTGAAAGACTAAATAATTACATTATTAATTTCAATATTTTGTCTTTGCATTACACTTAATTTGACTCTCTCAAACCAGTTCATATTTCAATTTTTCATAAAAAGATAGACATGGTTTTGATTTGTCTGGAGGAAAATGCTACTTAAATATGACCCTTGTTGGAATATAGATTAAAGAATAATTCATAAAATTGGAATGACCTGAAATTAACATAAATTAGTAACTAAAACAACAATAAACATGCACATTATTAGTACAGAGTTTTATTTTGCTTTTACTATTGTGTTCAGCAGGTTTAGATGGAAAACATCTTCCTTTTCTTGAAAAGGAAGGTATAATTTAGGGAAAGTCAGCAGTGAATTTCCAGTGATTGCATGAATAGCTGGATAAGTTACACACAAAGAATCCCGTGAATAAGTCATATTCTCTTAAGAATCAGTTTCTCTAGATACAAATTTTTCACAAGATATAATTTATAGAATCTTCAGAAGCATAACCCCCAGACGTGTTATTAATATTGATGTTAATCTAAGACATTTTAAGATAAATTTAAAACTATGGTAGTGTACATTCATGTCTGGGAAGCTAAAATGACTGAGGGACAGACAGTTCCTAAGGGTTAAGATTCTGTTTCTGATATTCATTCTTTCAAAAAATGTCATAGTCTGTTTTTACTCTATTCAACATCAGGAGACTTGCAGCAAAACAAAATAAAACAAAACAACGTATGTCTTTGTCCTTAAGAATTCTTCATTCTAAAGCAGAAATTAATGAAGTATTATTAATAAAATACATAGAGTGCTGTGAATTGTGCAAGACTGTTGAATCACAGATCTGTACCTCTGAAACAAATAATGCAATATATGTTAAGAAAAAAAAGAAGAATATAGCAGGAGGGGAAGAATGAAGGGGGGGAAATTGGAGGGGGAGACAAACCATGAGAGA
>NW_027783090.1:0-289 GCF_054177405.1 Leptonychotes weddellii | reverse complement strand
GTCCCAGGGTGGACCCTGACTTCCTGAAGCCAACGGCCGGGCAGCTGCCCCAGAGCCACTGACAAGGGGCCGGCCATGCCCACATCCCCACTGCCAAGCCCTTCTCAACCTTGACCTCGTGCGAGGTCGGTGGACGCCCTGGAGGTTCACCCCAGACTCTCACTGGCCAACGTTACCCTCAGGCTCCACGTGGTGAGGCCTAGGTCACTGCTGCAGGCACCTGAGGACGCCTGAATATACCCTACAAATCCACTTCCCAAGCGGGAGGCCCTAAAAATAGCGATGACTT
>NW_027783089.1:0-289 GCF_054177405.1 Leptonychotes weddellii | reverse complement strand
GAGGCCACTAAGCTTTAAGACAAACGGCTGTTACACAGCCTTTGTCATCCTTATCCAATAACATCATGCAAAATCAGACAAAAGATTAGGAAAATTAAGATACATAGAAACCATCAGAAAGTAGTGGCTCACAGGAAGAAAAGTGAAAGCAAATAAATGCTTGGAAAGTAAACAGAATTAAAAAGGCACAGAGGTGGGGGGAGTACAGTCTTTAACTATTAGGGGAGATCAGCCTGGGTGAAAGACTCCTTATGAACATTTCCAAATCATAATAAGGTCAATCACTTAA
>NW_027783088.1:0-289 GCF_054177405.1 Leptonychotes weddellii | reverse complement strand
TTTGAAATCTGTCAGATCGTGTCACACCTCTGTTCAATATCTTTCATTGTTCGTGACTTTATACTTGCACCCTTTACTTGAAATACTCTTTTTTTTTTTTTTTAAAGATTTTATTTATCTGACAGAGAGAGACACAGTGAGAGAGGGAACACAAGCAGGGGGAGTGGGAGAGGGAGAAGCAGGCTTCCTGCAGAGCAGACAGCCCGATGCGGGGCTCGATCCCAGGACCCTGGGATCATGACCTGAGCCGAAGGCAGACGCTTAACGACTGAGCCACCCAGGCGCCCCT
>NW_027783087.1:0-289 GCF_054177405.1 Leptonychotes weddellii | reverse complement strand
CTGAGCCACCCAGGAGCCCTTAAGATTAAAATTTAAAGTGTATAAATTAAAGTATATAAATACTTGCCCAAATTTTCTATTATTGAATATTTTAACACGACTTTCTCCTTATTGTTATTAAATTTTCACTTTCCCTATTCTTTATGGCTGTAATCCTAAAACTATCATTTTCAATTCTGGCAGTACATTGGAATCACGTGGGGACCTGTTACACTAATTCCGGGTTCTCACCCATACAAATCAAAATCTCTGGTGTTGGAACCTAGGCAGTCTTAGTTTTTAAAGTTCT
>NW_027783086.1:0-289 GCF_054177405.1 Leptonychotes weddellii | reverse complement strand
GCAGGTGGGCAGGCAGCCCCTCAAGCACTGACTCCCCATCTTCCCCATGGTCCCCCATACTGATCGCCCTTCTCTAGGGGCAAAATTGCAAACACCGGGGTTTGCCCTGACATTTAACATGGAATTTTATTCGGCACGGAATAAGCCTCACCTCTGTCCTTCTCCCATGACATGTCACCACCCCTGTCTCCCTGCGTCTCTCCCACAGGTCGCCTCCACGGCAGCCCTGGTCACACCACGCCCTGTGACGGGCTCGGACCCTTCTCCCCCATGCCACGGATGTAGCCGT
>NW_027783085.1:0-289 GCF_054177405.1 Leptonychotes weddellii | reverse complement strand
ATTCACCCTTCCCCAACCACTGGGAAATGGGGGTTTTTCATACTTCACTGATTCCCTAAATGGGTCATATCTCCCCTGCATCAGATGGGAGCTCCCTGAGGAAAAGAAAGGGTATTCCTCATCAGATTAGGGGCTCCCTGAAGATAAGAAGGGCCTCTCCCAATAGAATGGAGGCTCCCTGAGGTCAGAAGTGGTGCCTTCTCTCTTAGATTAGCTGAGAACGGAGATCCCATGTGTTCTTTATTCAAAGTCCCAGTCCAGGGTGAAGACCCTCTTGTGGATAGAGTCC
>NW_027783084.1:0-289 GCF_054177405.1 Leptonychotes weddellii | reverse complement strand
AAGGACCGCCCCCCCCCCCCAGTCCACACCAGCTCTCAGGGAGGTGAAAGGGATCACAACAGACCCAAGGGCCAGGGCTGCCAAATGGCACAGTGTGACATCACTCTTCGGGAGAGCAGCTCGGTGCCAGGGAGGCCACTCGAAGGACCCCACAGCCATCCAGGCTGAATCCAGGGGCCGCCCTGAGGAGGGGTTTGCCGCAGTTGAAGGGCAGGGGTCCGAGCAAAGGGCGGCCTGGGGAGACAAGGAGGCTGGGGCTTGTAGGTGGCCCCCAGGCCCCACCTGAGCA
>NW_027783083.1:0-289 GCF_054177405.1 Leptonychotes weddellii | reverse complement strand
TATAACTGAGAATACAGTGGAGGGGAGGGAGCCTGCTTAAGGAGGCTACTGTAAAGTTATTATAAGCAGAGGAGTGCAAAATTGGAACTCTTAGAAGTCTGCTACAGTGGGAGATATCTCTGGCTTAAAGGTGTTCAGGTGCTGGAGTGGGACAGAATCCCAGGTGTGAGAGTTGGTTTTAGGATCACCAGGGTCACAGAAAAAACAGGAGTTACCTGAATGGGACAGAGTTCCCAGGCATAGGAGTGGGGAAGTTGGCTGAAAACAGTGAGTCTAGGTACTAGATTTC
>NW_027783082.1:0-289 GCF_054177405.1 Leptonychotes weddellii | reverse complement strand
GAAAAGACTGAAATCTTACAAAACTTGGCCTGAATTCTAACGCTTTCATTATGAGCTTGGAGAAAGATTATAGATTATTTAAACTCTCTAAGCCTCAATTGCATCCTCCATTAAATGGGGAAGAAATGAATTCCCCATATGGGTTTGCATTGAAGGTTAAATATAAATATTCATGGTAAAAAAAGAGGATGTGACATATCGGCAGCACTAGTAAGTAGCAAATATATAAAATGAGAGTAGGAAGAAATAAACAAGTAAACAAAAACTCATATATTCACATTTTCTACAG
>NW_027783081.1:0-289 GCF_054177405.1 Leptonychotes weddellii | reverse complement strand
TAGCCCTTTATCTGATATGTCATTTGCAAAAGAAGAAGATAGCAGGAAGGGAAGAATGAAGGGGGGGAAATCAGAGGGGGAGATGAACCATGAGAGACTATGGACTCTGAGAAAAAAACAGAGGGTTCTAGAGGGGACGGACAGGAGGATGGGTTAGCCTGGTGATGGGTATTAAAGAGGGCACATACTGCATGGAGCACTGGGTGTTATACACAAACAATGAATCATGGAACACTACATCAAAAACTAATGATGTAATGTATGGTGATTAACATAACATAATAAACAA
>NW_027783080.1:0-3485 GCF_054177405.1 Leptonychotes weddellii | reverse complement strand
CGTCACAGACCCTTGGGGTGATGGGGCAGGGGTGGGGCCCTCTGTGGATGGGGTGGGGGCAGGGCGCGGGGGGAACTGTCCCTTCGACCAGACAGTGGACCTTGGGGGCCAGGGCTCAGCAGCCAGCCAGCTCTCCGGAGGAATTCTGTTTGTCCAGTGATTCACATAAATAAATACGCACACGAAGGTTCCAAATCAGTGTAGCCCCGCCATAAAACCAAATTTACTCTCCACTCCCTTTCTCTCTCACGGGAGAGCACACCCCTGACCGCCGACCCATCGGGCAGTGAGGGTCTCGGCCCCTCAGGCTAGGAGGCTGACCCCAGCTGTCGGCACCGCTGCTTGGCTCTCCCGGGCCCCATGGCGAAGCAGGAAGGGATCGGGTTGTCTTTGTCCTTATCAAGGAAGCTCCTGGCCGCACCTGCCCTTTGTGTCAACAGCACCCATAGATAATCCAGCCTCCACTATCAGTGGCCCCCAGAGCCCAGCCCACTTCCCACTTCCTCCCCGCGGTTATGAGGGTTGTGGCCTGTCCCAGTTGAGAAATCACTCCCTATCACCCGGACGCACAGTAAGCCTTCCACAAATGCCCATTTCCCTATCTGTGACGCCAGCAAGCTCCTCACCTGCGGGCTGGGTGGGGGCTGGCGGGGCCACACCCGCGACCCTCGGGCCGTCCTCTGTGGCAGGCATGGTGCGGGCGGGGCCACGGTGCAAGATCTGATGTAGTCGGGGGGCCAAGAGACCACACTCATTAAATGTGCAAAAGTCCAAGAAATGACACAGTGCGGGGTCATCAGGCCGTTTCAGGGATTTGGCAGCAGGAACTCTGCAAGGGTCCGACTCGGCCCAAGTCTCGGGGGGCGGGGTGGGGTGGTGGGCCCCACGGGGGCAGTAGGGGCACTTCTGGGGTCCAGATGAAGCTCAGAGGATGCCTGGCTGACTCATGTCTCTGAGCAGCTGGTCCTGTGGTCACTGTTTCCCAGAGGAGGGACCTGAGGTGGCTTCGGGCCACACATGGGTGGGACACCTTCTCCCCGAGTCTGGGGTCCCAGCCCGGCTGGGTGCCTCCCACCTGAGTCATCCTCAAAGTGGGGTAACCACACCTCCTCCCACTCTGGGGTCTGGGTTTTGAAGGACTGAACAAACGGACGAAGGCCCTGAGACGCGGGCTCGGCCGGCTCTGGCTGTCGGTGCCTTGGAGTGGCCGGCCGGGTACTCAGGGCCACCGGGAGGGGCCTCTCCCTGGGGGAGGAGGTGCAGGGGCCTGGCGTGTGGGGTGCAGGTGCTGACTGCTGGGTGGGAGTGCCCCCCCGTTGGGAGGGTGGAATTGGGGTGTGTCCCCACTACAGTCCCTGGAGGGCACCAGGAAGGGAGGACAGTCCTTGCTGACCTCCTCATCCTGGAGGGAGAACACAGCCCCATGGAGCCCCACTTGAGAAGAGCCGTGAAACTGCCTCCTTTCCCACCTTAGCCCAGCCTGGCCTCCCCTGGACAGAGACCCCGCCTGCAGCCTCATGGAGGAGCAGGGCAGTTGGGGGGCAGCCCCCCAGGTCCCGCTGGCCAGCACCGAGTGACCCCAGCAGATCCGTGGGTCACCTGCTTCGGGGCCTTGGCTGTGTCCAGGGTAGGAACCCCGACAGAGGGCCAGCGGTGTGGAAACCAGTGTCCCCCACCCTGGTCACCTTGCCCAGGAACGACTGGGCTGGGCTGGGTCAGGGTCAGGGTCAGGCCAGGGCTGAGGGCCGGGAGTCCCAGGACTGTGGCTCTTCCTATAGTGATGGGCGTCAGAGGAGTAGGAGGGGGGGCTCTGTCCCAGGCGAGGAGCTGGGGGCTGCCTCTCCATCACCTCATGCATCTGAGCTGCAGGGAGCACACTGCCCCCCATCTTCACCCTCGCCCCAGGATGGGGGCACCCACCTGCGGGGACTTTGCTCCCCTGGGGCCCTGCTCAGGCCCAATCCCAGCTGGTGGGCTTTGTCCTCACCTGGGTCAGTCTCGGTCCAGCCACCCGTGACAAAAAGGGCCATCTGATGGCCGCTTCCTGTCCCAAATCCTGAGTGGCCCAGCGATAGCGGTGACAGCAAGAGCCCCACTCTGGGACGCGGCCAAGGCCGGCTAGACCCTGTGAGTGCCGGACCCCGCCTGGCTTCACCAGACTCCAGCAAGCCCATCACTTTATCAAACCTGCGGGTGGGGGGCTGGCAGTGGGGAACCCAGGGAGCAAAGGCTTCTGGGGCCAATGCCCCGGGCTAGGCCCTTCACCACGTATGCCCCCTGTTCCCTGTGCACGGCACTCTCCTCGTGTGACCCACTGCCTGCCAAGATTCCCATGCACCCTGTCCTCAGATGAAGGAACGGAGGCTCAGGGAGGCCACGACTAGCCCCAGCCTTGCCCCGCCCCCGCACCACCCCTCCCTGAGCATGAAGCCCCCTGAGAAGGGGCAGGAGGATGTAGTCACTGCCGAGCTGCTCCAGGGGACCCCCAGCCCCTCATCCTTTCACAGCCCCCTCCATAGTCTTGACCTTGGCTCTGTGCATGGCCACCAAGTGGACGATGTTGGGAGTGGGCTGGCCAAGCACTGGACGCTCAGAAGGCCACATGCTTACCCTCAGCCCACCCCAGGGGCACAAGGTCACAGAGAAGAAGGACCCCGATGTTTGAGGCTAGGTGGCCAGTCCCACACCTGCCCCGACTCCAGTGCCCTCCCCAGGGGTCCCTCAAGAGCCCCAAAAGCTGAGACATGAGCAGGCGCCAGGCCTGGGGCCTCCCAGGGTGTCCTGCCTGGGTTGGGTTTTCAGAGGATGGGAAAGTGCCCGGTAGCCGGGGTCCTGTCGTTCAGGTCGGGCCCCAGGAGGAAGCCCAGAGCAGCCAGGCTGTAGTGGATCCCAGCAGTGGTCTTGGACCCCGGCAGCGGCCCCAGGCAGCACCTTATGGGAGACAGAGGGGGATGAGCCTGGGAAGGGACTTTAACCCAAGGCAGGGACCTCTGGTGGCCTGGAAGCACCTGGGCAGCCAGCTCTGGGCGGTCAGCAGCTGCCCGGTGGCCCAGACTTGTGCATGCAGGGCGTGTCCCCCAGCAGAGAGGAGCAAAGGGTCGCGTGTGAACCCCGGCTTGAGTCCAGTGTCAGCAGCAGGGACACTGCTGGGCCTGTGCCTCCCTGCTTGGGGGGGGTGTCTGTCCCTCACACTCCCTTCAGCCAGGGTCCTGGCCGCCTCCCACAGACCCTCGAGGCCTCACCCATGGCCCCGGTTACCACTGTTCACTGTCCTGTCCAAAGCCTCACAGCGCTTTGGGCCAGATCCGTCCATCCTGCCTGTCCCTGGGGACCTCACTGCCCTGCTCAGCCGCAGGTGACCTGGTGTCCAGCTCCAAGGCCGAGCAGGGGACCCTGGTGGGGGTCAGAAGGGCCGAAGCACCAGCCAGCTGGGGGCCGCACTCACTCACCCCGTCAACCTTCTGCTGCTGCTCCCCCACGATCCC
>NW_027783079.1:0-289 GCF_054177405.1 Leptonychotes weddellii | reverse complement strand
ATAAAAAATAAAAGATAGTGCATCAAGACAAAACAAGGCAGATCCTTTGTGTTCGTTAACAAAATAAAACTGGGCTCTGGGCACAGATGATTTTTTTGCATCTTTATGAATGTTCAGGGGGACACTTCGAGGACCTCCCTTCATGTGGCTCTTTGTCCGGAAAGGGGGGGTGGCCCTGAGGGAGGCTGGCCTCAACGGCTGATCCCGGGCACAGCCCAGTGGTCTTTTTGAGGCTTTTCCTAAAACCCAGCTGGGAAGTAAATCAGCACAGACAGAATCCTGATTTTAG
>NW_027783078.1:0-289 GCF_054177405.1 Leptonychotes weddellii | reverse complement strand
ACCTTCGGGGACTGCCTGTTGCTCCCAGTCACACTGGGTCATCTCTGGTCTGGGTGCCAGTGAGGGACCCTCAGTGGGCTCTGGCTGAGTCCCTGCAGCAATCCCCGCTTCTGCACATGCTCTGGTCCTGGAGTCTACCCAACGTGCCTGGGAGCCGTCTCCCTGTTGAACGCAGACTGCGTTTTCAGTGTACCCGGCACGTGGAGGCTGACCCACTGCAAAGGCAGACGGAGGAGGGACGGACCTGCCTGGCCACGGGTCTGCCCGTCCGCCCGTCATCCCTGCCGGC
>NW_027783077.1:0-289 GCF_054177405.1 Leptonychotes weddellii | reverse complement strand
ACCACTTTTTCACTATTCCATCATGGTTTAGTATCAGGTAGCTTTTAAAATATGGTATGAAATAATATGATGTGGTAAGTTATATGATATAAATATTAAAGCTGAGAAGATAAACAGTTTTACTAATTTAAATTTTTTTTTCTCTTAAAGATTTTATTTATTCACAAGAGACAGAGAGGCAGAGGGAGAAGCAGGCTCCCCGCTGAGCAGGGAGCCCGATGCAGGACTCGATCCTAGGACCCTGGGATCATGACCTAAGCCAAAGGCAGACGCTTAACCATCTGAGCCA
>NW_027783076.1:0-289 GCF_054177405.1 Leptonychotes weddellii | reverse complement strand
AATGAACTTGTAATTTTCATAACCATTTATACAATACCCAGATATCTTTTATATTGAATTCTAATGTCTTGGCACTTAGGATGCTATATTTGATTCCCCTTTTTAAAGGATGTAAAAATCATTACTGACACTTGATTGAGCTCCTTTTCAAAGTGGCACAGGACCCACTAGGAATTGGATACTATGGGTAGTGATACTTCAGGCATGAAGACTCAATTTTTTTTTTTTTTGCTAGTTTTAACTTCAAAGGGAAGTCCATCTTCTGATGAGTAGCTTGATATTTTTACCA
>NW_027783075.1:0-289 GCF_054177405.1 Leptonychotes weddellii | reverse complement strand
AAGTGTAAGGGGTGACCATGCCAGGGAGATGGGGCAGGGGTCACGGAAGTCAACGATGGTAGGAAATAGGGATATCGGGGTGTTAGAAACTTCAAGGACACGGATGTTGGTTGTCGGCAAGGAAGAATGGGCCTGGTGGTAGTGTGTGCTGGGAAAAGGCAGCTGGTGTCTGTAGGTCTGCATGTGATGCACTAGAAGGAAACGGAGGGCGTGTTAGTACTAAATGCATGACAGTGGCAGGGAAATGGTGCGAGACAGCAGGGGTCCAGAGGATGGGTGAATGCCATGT
>NW_027783074.1:0-289 GCF_054177405.1 Leptonychotes weddellii | reverse complement strand
TTTTCATATCAATGACATAGCTAAATTTTATTGGACTGGAACGTCTGGGAAATGAGAACATGAACAGCTAGTTTTGGTTTGTTTTTTCTTTTTTTTTTTTTAAACCTAGTTATCTGGACTTTGACCCTGTGAACTCTGCCTTGAGCAAGTCATAGACTTCACTTAATTTGTAGGTGAACTCAGGCAACTCTCTTTTAATTGACTATAGGTTATGTCCAGCATAGCCCTATCAATTATATTCTGATGGAACCAGATGGGTTTGATCCCAAAGGAACATTTGTAAACAGGT
>NW_027783073.1:0-289 GCF_054177405.1 Leptonychotes weddellii | reverse complement strand
GCTTGATGCTTAGGGCACCTGGGTGGCTCAGTCAGTTAAGCATCTGCCTTCAGCTCAGGTCATGATCCTGGGGTCCTGGGATTGAGCCCTGCTTCGGGCTCCCTGCTCAGTGGGGAGTCTACTTCTCCCTCTCCCTCTGCCCACTGCTCCCCCTGCTTGTGCTCTCTCTGTCAAATAAATAAAATCTTTAAAAAAAAAAGCTTGGGGGGCGCCTGGGTGGCTCAGTTGGTTAAGCGACTGCCTTCGGCTCAGGTCATGATCCTGGAGTCCCTGGATCGAGTCCCGCATC
>NW_027783072.1:0-289 GCF_054177405.1 Leptonychotes weddellii | reverse complement strand
CTGAATTACAAGTGCTCTTAATTATTTATCAGGAAGAGTAACAACTCCTCTCTCCTATGATTTATTTCCCTTTACTTTCATTTATTTGCATAAGTATGTAATGAACGTCTCTTTCCCCACATCCAGGAACATGAGTGTGCGTGTGATTTATTACACCAGTAATTGGAGTTGTCATCTGATCCCCAATTCATGCTTCATTTCCCTTATTATATGGTATTTCCATAATGACCTCAAATGTTTAAGTCATTTATAAACTTTCCAACGTCAACTGTAAAAATTAAGATGTTAA
>NW_027783071.1:0-289 GCF_054177405.1 Leptonychotes weddellii | reverse complement strand
TTTACCAAAGTGTGGGTTTCCATGAGTCACCTGTGGGCAATTGTTAAAATTGGGATAGACTCTGGGAACTTACATTTCCAGCAAGAACCTGCAGTGATTCTTATGTATTCCAAGGCTTCCAGCTATGACTGATCCCACAGGACTGCAGTCTGTCTTTTTAAATAGGATTTCAGATAATTTTGAGAAAGTTTGGGAGCCAAATGAACAGGGTGCTCCTTAAGGTGATGTTAGCTGAGTCGGTGGATCCAAGCGTAGTCCTGGGAACAGCAGCATCAGCATCACCTGAGAA
>NW_027783070.1:0-3485 GCF_054177405.1 Leptonychotes weddellii | reverse complement strand
TTAAATAAATTTTTTTGTTGTTGAGGCAAACACACATAAAGTGTACAAATCAAAAGTACAGCGAATTATCACAAAGCCAACACATGCTGTAACCAGAATCGAGGTCAAGAAATAGAATTCTCAGCACCCCAAACATTGCCTTTCTGGGCATTGTCCTTTACCCTTCTCCCGAAAGGAGAGGGTGCAATTTTTGAATCATTTAGCTATTGCCACAAAAATGCCAATAACAAACCATCCCAAAATTCAATGACTCTTTAAGACAGCAATCGCTATTGTCACGGATGTGTGGTTTTGCTAATTTCAGCTGGGTTCATTTATGTGTCTGGGGGATCAGCTGATCTAGACTGGGCTTAGCTGGGCCACTGTCCTGACATCTAACATAACAGTTAAGTTTTACCTCGTTTAGTACTTTACACAGATGGACTCATACAATAGGTATTCTTTTATGTCTAGTTGATTACATTCAATATTATTTTTTGAAGTTTGTCTAGCAGTGTGTCTCGTAACAGCTTGCGAGAGCTGGTTGTTAAATTTTTAGGAATTTTGGAAACCAGGTGTCAAACATAACTTATTAAAAGTTAAATGATAAAAACTCATATTTAAACAAATTACATTAAAAACAAAGGTAATATATACTCAAAACTCATTGTTTCCTATTTATTCAACTACCTTTTACTTTTATCTATGCTCCTGAGGTTATTTAAATTAATTGTAACTGCATGGAATAAACATTACTGAAAGGAACAGTATTGTGTATTTCTTTCCAATCTTGTGTTCAATACTGTCACATTGGTAGCTTGAAATTGGCCACAGTGGGAGTATTTACATCACAGAAATTAGTAAATACTTTAAATTAGGGCTTTATTTTATTGTTCTGTTGATTGTCTAGACTTAAGAAAGTGATGGAGAAAATGTTAATTAAGAGTGCAGATCAACCTTAAAAGTGTGTTGTGTCTGTAGCCATTATATTGTGAGAAACACAAAAAAATGAGGAAATAGTCTTCCAGTATTCAAAACTATTATCCAGTTCAGTATAGAAGTTGCTCCATCATTGACAAGTGAGGGACGTCTTGACGTAAGTCTTTATTTTCTTTTGTCTTATTCTTTAACATAAGTAAAACGATCAAGGAATATGCATGTCAGAGCTCCATTTGTTTGTCGATTGCATCCACAGGCTGGTTACAGATACAAGAGTTCAGCAAAAATCAACAGAACTGACTGAGAATCAGTTGGCAATATGAAATTTCCAGTAAGGAGTATTACAGATTTTATTATTTGTAGATTGTGTCCTATCCATCCTTTATAATAGTAAAATTTATAGTAAGTATAATGTATATATATAGAGAGAGAGAGATTTTTTTTTTCCCAGAGAGACAATGTTACACTTTTGCCAGCACCCCTCTGGATTCACTTACATCACATATTGTTGTGTATAGTAGGAGCTCATTTATTTCTTCTGGCTGTATGGTAGTCTATTGAATGATTATACCACCGTGTATTTATCCATTCTACTGCTGATTGATGTTTGGATGATTTCTGGTTTTATGTATTTATTTTTCTTCTTTTTTTAAATTTAAATTCAATTAGCCAACATATAGTACATCATTGGTTTCAGATGTAGTGTTCAATAATTTATCAGTTGCGTATAACATCCAGTGCTCATCATATCATGTGCCCTCCTTAATGCCCATCACCCAGTTATTCCATCCCCCCATCCCCCCTCCCCTCCAGCAACCCTCAGTTTGTTTCCTATAGTTAAGAGTCTCTCCTGGATTTCCTCCCTCTCTGATTTCTTCCCATTCAGTTTTCCCTCCCTTCCCCTATGGTCCTCTGCGCTGTTTCTTATATTCCACATATGAGTGAAACCATATGATAATTGTCTTTCTCTGATTGACTTATTTCACTCAGCATAATGTTCTCCAGTTCCATCCACGTCGATGTAAATGGTAAGTATTCGTTCTTTCTGATGGCTGAGTCATATTCCCTTGTATATATACATACACCACATCTTCCTTATCCATTCATCTGCAGCACTGTGGAAAGAGCTGAGATTTCTGGTTTTAGATTGAACAAGTAATGCTCTTGAAACATTCTTGTGAATGTATTTTGGTACACATATGTACTCATTTCTTTTGACGTTGTATTAGTTGCTTATGGCTTATATAAGAAATTACCACAAATTTAGTGCCTTAAAAAAACATAGTTTATAATATTACAGTTCTGGAGCTCAGAAGCCCCACATGGGTCTCATTGAGCTAAAATCACGGTTTTGGCAGGAATGCATTGCTTCTGGAGAGCCCACGAGACCGTCTGTTAGCCTTTTGCTGCTTCTAGAGACCACCCACATTCCTTTTTAGCCATCACTCGATGCCGGCTTCCATCGTCACACCTCTTCTCCGGAATCTGAGCCCCTGCTTCCCTCCCATTAGGACCCATGTGTGAGATTGAGCCCACCTCAGTAATCCAGGATAACCCCCCATCTCATGATCCTCAATTTAAACACACTTGCAAAGTCCCTGTTGGTAGTAAGGTAACCTAATCCCAGGTACCAGGGATTGGGACGTGCTCATCTGTGGGGGTGCCAGTATTCTGCTGGACACAGGCACGTTCTAAAGATGGCCATAAACATGCATATAGTCAGCTTTAGAAAATATTACCACATAGTTTCCCCAAGTTGTCCCAATTTACCCTCCGGAACAATATCTGTGTATTTCAGTTACTCCCCATTTTTGCTTGATAGGTTCAGTCCTCTTTCTTTGGATCGTTTCAGTGGATTAGTATTAGAATCTCACTGCAATTTTAACTCGCATTTTCCTGATGACTAAAGCAGATTTTCATAGGCTTATCCTATGAAATATCCTCTACTATAAAGTGCTTGGTTGAGTCCACCCTCTGCTCATTTTTATATTGAGTTGTTTGGTCTTTTTTTTCTTTTTTTGTCATCAACTCAAATACTTTTTATATAAAAGTATAACGAATTTAATCACTCTTTTTTCTTATTTCTTTTTTTAACTCAAGTATAATTAACATATGGTGTTATGTTAGATCCAGGTGTATAATATGGTGATTCAACACTTCGACACATCACCCAGTGCTCATCACGGCATGTGTGCTCTTAATCCCCTTCACCCACCCCCCACCCACCTTTTCCTTTAGATGTATCAGAATTTTTAAAAAATATGTATTCTGGAATCAAGACTTTTATCGTTATGATTATCACAAATATCTTCTCCCACTCTGTGTCTTTCATTTTTAATTCCCTTTATCATGTTATTTGATGAACAGAAGTTCCTATTTTAATGTGATATACTTTATCAATCTTTTTCTTCATGGATAATGTTTTCTGGGTTCTGTTTAAGATATCGTTTTGCCTAATTTGCCTAATTGTTCTCCTACATTATCTTCAGAAGCCTTATTGTTTTACTTGTCATGTTTATTTTTTTAAAGATATTTATTTATTTATTTATTTATTTGAGAGGGAGGGT
>NW_027783069.1:0-289 GCF_054177405.1 Leptonychotes weddellii | reverse complement strand
GAGAAGCCGGAGTGTGTCATCCCTGACTACTCTAGTTTCCAAGCAGGAACCTTATGGGTAACTTTTCAAAGGATATCTAATGGAACTTTTGGAATTTAACCTATTCTTATCCTAGGTACAAAGAACTAGTTCTACATGCTTTCCTGCAAACTTACTGCTCAAACAGCCAAGTGGAAACACAGGTTGTTGTTGTTTGTTTTTTGTTTTTTTTTTTAGTTGAAGTGCAGTTGGCATCCCATATTATATTAGTTTCAGGTGTGAAACATGATACATTTATATACATTAGGAA
>NW_027783068.1:0-289 GCF_054177405.1 Leptonychotes weddellii | reverse complement strand
TTTTGTGGCAAAGCTAGAAAATAAAGCTCACGAGGACATAGATGCTCCATGTAAAGTGCACTGGAGAACAAGAACTTTCTCCCATAAAGAAAAAGAGGGGAAAGCGGAAGCATCACCATGCCATCTGTCAATGCCAGGCTCTGGGTAATGGATCAAGAGGGGACATGGAGCTCTGGCTTTGTTTCCAAGGGGGAGATAACGGGACCAGGTCAGGGCAGCAGCTTCATAGTGCTAAGGCTAAACGCAGGGACTCCAGACCTTGCCTGCCAGGGCATCAGTCCAGGCTCTT
>NW_027783067.1:0-289 GCF_054177405.1 Leptonychotes weddellii | reverse complement strand
TGGGACAATCAGTCTATTCATCAACAGATAAATTGAAAGAAAAACATGGAGGGAAACATATATTAAAAGAAACATAAAAGACTATAGACGTTTCTTACTTTAACCCTGAATTATACAAACTTTATAAAAAGTGTGGGGGGGAGAGATCACTGGAAATTTTAACATTTATATTTGGTAATATTAATTATTTTTTATTTGTTTTAGGTATGATAATGTATTTTTTAGAGATACATACCAAAATATTTGTGGAAGAAACAATGTGATGTTTGGGGTTGCTTCAAAATCTTCC
>NW_027783066.1:0-289 GCF_054177405.1 Leptonychotes weddellii | reverse complement strand
GGAACCTCCATACTGTTTTCCAGAGTGGCTGCACCAGCTTGCATTCCCACCAACAGTGTAGGAGGGTTACCCTTTCTCTGCATCCCCGCAAACATCTGTCATTTCCTGACTTGTTAATTTTAGCCATTCTGACTGGTGTGAGGTTCCATTTTTAAAGGCAAAGGATCTGGGGTTTAGAGAAAGTAAACAACTGACCCGAGTTCATAGTCCTTGGAGACAAAAAGTCATGATAACACATTACACAAACTCATTTCCAAATATGTATACCTCTCACTCTGCAAAATCTGCT
>NW_027783065.1:0-289 GCF_054177405.1 Leptonychotes weddellii | reverse complement strand
TAGGGTCAAAAGACTAGAGGTGAGATCCATAGCACACTAATAATGTGCTTTTTCCAGTTAAGAAAATGCCTGCATAGCCCAGGAGATCCCATGCCTGCAGTTACTGCTTTCCTAAGGCAGCATCCTGCGGACACTGTCGACGTCGATTCTGAGCATTCTCATTTCACAAAGGAAATGCACTACACTCCTTATCACTGCATATTTCTGGCATCAAAGAAGATGTATTATGATAATTAAGTTCTAGTTGTTAATCTCCAGACATAAATGCATGTATGTTTGAACCACCCTA
>NW_027783064.1:0-289 GCF_054177405.1 Leptonychotes weddellii | reverse complement strand
TCCTGTTGAGTTTGTAGGTGTTCAGAATGGTTTGATCCCTATCCAGCTGAATTCCTGAGAGGAGACGAAATCCAGGTCTCCTACTCCTCCGCCATCTTGCTCCGCCCCCTGCACTCTTATTTCTATGTGTAATTTTTTTTTGGCTTATCATACTCTTTTTGGATTTCTTTTTATCTACTTTTCTTCTGAATTGATAAAATTTTCTTAATTCCCTTTTATTTTCCCTTTGGTTTGGCAAGCCAATTAGATTTCTTGTAATGGTTATCCTTAAATTTGAACATATATATTA
>NW_027783063.1:0-289 GCF_054177405.1 Leptonychotes weddellii | reverse complement strand
TGGTGGACGTTTCAGCTGCTTTTATTTGTTGGTGTTTCACTTATCCCCTAGAAACATGTCTTCACCGTATTTCATACCAGGAATACATGATGTGAACTGGTAAAAACTAGTTTGTTGCCACAGCCAGAGATGAGGTGTTGCTTCGTAAATCCTGCATCACACGTGTGCACGGCGGCCAGCTCTGTGCCGGGGTCACCACAGCAGGCGGGGATCAGCCACGAGGAGCCAAGCCCAGCACTCCAGCCGAGGCTCGAGGGGTAGGGCGCGGGGGTCACAGCCGCCAGGACAC
>NW_027783062.1:0-289 GCF_054177405.1 Leptonychotes weddellii | reverse complement strand
CTGGGTGGCTCAGTCGGTTAAGCGTCTGCCTTCGGCTCAGGTCATGATCCTAGAGTCCTCGGATCGAGTCCCACATCGGGCTCCCTGCTCAGCGGGGAGCCTGCTTCTCCCTCTGCCTGCTGCTCCCCCTTCTTGGGCATGTGCTCGCTCGCTCTCTCTCTCACTGACAAATAAATAAAATCTTAAAAAAAAAAAAAAAGAAACTTAAAAGTCAACCCATAGAGTAGGAAAAAACATTATCATGTCACATACCTGAGAGGGCACTGTGTCTAGAATAAGCAAAAACTCT
>NW_027783061.1:0-289 GCF_054177405.1 Leptonychotes weddellii | reverse complement strand
ATGGATGAATCTCAAAAATATCATACCAAGGTATATACGCTGTATTCCATTTATATGATTCAAATTTCATGAAGTCTAAAAATGGGCAAAACTAATCTATGGTGGGGCGCCTGGGTGGCTCAGTTGGTTAAGCGACTGCCTTCGGCTCAGGTCATGATCCTGGAGTCCCTGGATCGAGTCCCGCATCGGGCTCCCTGCTTGGCAGGGAGTCTGCTTCTCCCTCTGACCCTCCCCCCTCTCATGTGCTCTCTCTCATTCTCTCTCTCTCAAATAAATAAATAAAATCTTT
>NW_027783060.1:0-289 GCF_054177405.1 Leptonychotes weddellii | reverse complement strand
TGGGTGTTATGCACAAACAATGAATCATGGAACACTACATCTAAAACTAATGATGTAATGTATGGGGATTAACATAACAATAAAAAAAATTTTTTTTAAAAGAAAAAGTAGGATAAATTGCAAAATTATTACTTTCCTTGAACCTGTCAGACAGCTGAAGGCACAGGGATAAACAAGTAACCTGAACCAACCCCCCCCCCAAAAAAAGACCTTGAAACCTGGCTTACTTGTAGCAGACCACAGAAGGAAGAGATTCTGGTTGCCATACAAGCAGCTAAAAAGTCTAACA
>NW_027783059.1:0-3486 GCF_054177405.1 Leptonychotes weddellii | reverse complement strand
CCCAGGCGCCCCGTAAATCTGAAATTTCAATTAAACGTCTAAGTGATCGTGTCAAACAGGCCCCTTAGAAGGGGGCCCACAGATGATAAAAACTTTGGAGTCAGTAGCATACAGATGGTGCCTAAAACCTTATGAAGAAAGGTAGGTCCATGCACAGACTATACCAGAGGTGGAAGCTTCTGTAGGTCAAGCTACGTTAGGACACGGGGGACAAAAAGAACAATCCTGACCCAATCCAAATCTACCTCAAGGCAAGCTCTCAAGATTCAGTGTAACATTTAAGGTCCAGACTCAGTCATCACAAACCCATCTAGATTTTAGCTACAACCACAGAGGAGAGAGAAAATATGTATGTGGGAACTAGGTAATCATTTTTGTACAGAATTTTATCTGAGAGAAAATAAACACTTGGGATCCTTCATCGCGGAGATCACGGAGAAACAAAGCACTCCCTAATAACTGACCTTTCTATCAACAAAGGACCTTGGGATGGACCAGTTTTTCAGCCCAGAAGCCACCTAGAGGGTGGGCTCTCTGACTACCCAAAATGGACCTATGGTTTAGAGTTTCACCATACACTCTAACATTTCTGTTGTTGGGTAGGAATAGGGAAAAAAGAATGTGTAGGCCCCTCTGAGTAGGGGGAGGGGCAGAGTGCAGCGATGGGGGTGAAAGGACCAATACTATTTCCAAAGAAATATCCCCAATTGCTGAAACAAATTTCTATCTGAGTTCCTTGAGAATCACTGTTGAAACAGCAAGGTACCGGGGCGCCTGGGTGGCTCAGTCGGTTAAACGACTGCCTTCGGCTCGGGTCATGCTCCCAGGGTCCTGGGATCGAGCCCCACATCAGGCTCCCTGCTCGGTGGAGAGCCTGCTTCTCCCTCTCCCTCTGTCTGCCGCTCTGCCTACTTACGCTCTCTATCTCTGTTAAATAAATAAATTAAAAAAAAAATCTTTAAAAAAAAAGAAACAGCAAGGTACCCCCTCCACCACAGGGGAATGGAAGGCTAACAACTAGAAAACAGATATGCTTAATAAGGGTTTAGGGAAACCTATGTGGATGTTACACAAAAGAAGCAGGAAAATAGAAAATGATAAAGAAGACATGATTCTTCAAAATCAACATGTTTATGTAGGTAGGGTAAAAGAGAAAGGGAAGACAAGGGAGTGGAGGGGAGAGAACAGGAGAGTAGAAAGTTCTTTTTCAGGAACAATTCCTATTTAACTATAACCCTCTTGCTCCCTCTGGAGGTCAAGGGTGTGAATAACATGTCTGTAAAAAAAAAATCACTGAGCGACACCTCGGCTTCATTTGGACGGCATCTTTCTTCACTTTAAAATAAGTCAGAAAAAAATATTAATAAAATAAAATCGTATTAAAATAAAAGGACAAATAAGGGCAAGAAATAAAAGTTCCTCTGGCTTTTGGGCACTTTCCATATATTCTCAAATTTGAAGCCCACAAATTTGAGGTGCTTTGTAAGCAAAGCCACAGTACAGCACTAATCAAATACTTAAGACAGGCCTTATAGGATGGGGAAAAGGTACAGTACTGCATTAGCCTACATTAATCTATTTCCCCAAACAGCTCATTGTTTCTTTTGTAAACAGGAAGATTTTTTAGGATGGTGGGTTTTTTTTTAAGGTTTTATTTAATTTTTAAGATTTTATTTATTTATCTGACAGAGAGAGACACAGTGAGAGAGGGAACACAAGCAGGGGGAGTGGGAGAGGGAGAAGCAGGCTTCCCGAAGAGCAGGGAGCCCGATGCGAGGCTCGATCCAGGACCCTGGGATCATGACCTGAGCCAAAGGCAGACGCTTAACGACTGAGCCACCCAGACACCCCAGGTTTTATTTTTAAGTAATCTCTACACCCAATATGGGGCTTGAACTCACAACCCCAAGATCAAGAGTCACATGCTCCATGGACTGAGCCAGCCTGGCACCCCTAGGATAGTGTTTCTCCTCACATCAACGTAAAGTCATCTTGGAAGGACAATGTCTGGACTTTGTTTCAGATTTTTTGTATTTTAACAAGGATGTCATTGTTGCCAGGCAACTCTGTACTCTAGATGTAGGTGTAATGCAAAAGTTAAATTACCTCATTTTCTAATGACTAGTCTGGCAGTAATCACAGTATTAAAATTTGTCTCCCAAGATCTAGCAGCTGAATTAAGAAAACAAGTCAAGGAGCCAAAGCCAATGAACCTTCAAAAAAGCTAGTGCTCATGAGGCCATTCTTCAAGGTCTCAACACAGTAGTTCCAAACCAGCAGCCCTGAGATTCATTTTAGGAAGCTTCACTTCAGCCTAACGATTTTACAATACAACAGAAACTGACTCAGATAACATTTGGGCAGAAGGAGCAATGCAATGCCTCACAGCAGTGGGTTCAATTTAGGTAACAGTGTTTAAGAAGTACATAGCCAGAAGGTAAATTTCTCTGGCTTAATTAACTATTCTTTCAGAAGAACAAACACCAATCTGGAGCATTATCTGTGGCCACAGGCAATGAACAGATAACACCAACCACACCATGGCAAAGTGCAAAAAGAGCAAAATCGAATTTTTAAAGGTGATTTGATACAATTTAGTATATGCTAAAAGTGACATCTCAAATCACTTTTGAATGGTGTCAGGACAAGAAGAGAGCCATTTGGAGCAAAAGGTAAAATTAGATCTGTATTGCATTCCATACAAAAGAATGAACTCTAAATGTATTCGATATCTGACAAATAAAACTATCCAGGTACTAGAAGAAAATAAATTCCTCTTCAATTTTGGTGTAGAGACAAAGATTTAAAGAGGCAATAAAAGAAAAGACTAATAATCTGACCACATAAAAATAAATACAACACATAATAACAACAGCAAAAAAAACCCCACCCACAATAAACAAAAGACAACTGACAGACTGGGAGAAAATATTTGCAAGGCATATCTGTAATATGTAAAGAGTTCTTGAAATCAATAAAGGACCAAAAACCCAGTAGAAAAAAGGGGGAAAAGATACAGAGACAATTCACCCCTGAAATATAAAATAGTCCTTAAAAATGTGAAAAAAATCTTAGAGAAATTAAAAAAAAAAAAACAAACCACTGAGATACCATTTTTATCTATCAGACTGGCAAAAATTAGAAAGTATGATAATACATGGCAAAACTGTGGGGAAATATTCTTGTAAATTGCCAGTGGGAATGAAGATTGATACAACGCTTTCTGGAATGAAATTTGACAACACTTAACAAAAACTATAGATGCACGTAACTTCTGCCCTAACAATCCCACTTTTAGAAGTCTACTCTGAAGATAAACCTCCAGCAATACAAAATGAATAAGCACAAGGTGATTCACTGCAGCACTGTTTGTAACTACAAAATATTAGAAGCAACCTAGATGCTCAATGCCATCAGCAGGGGAGTCGTTGAATAAACTGAGCCATCCACACAGTGAAATACTATGCAGCTATAAAAAAAAAAAAA
>NW_027783058.1:0-13810 GCF_054177405.1 Leptonychotes weddellii | reverse complement strand
GCTTCAAGCAACAGAGACTCATGTTCTCCCTGCCCTGGAGCCCGGAAGCCCAAGCTCCAGCTGTGGGCGGGGCTGGCTCCTTCTGGAGGCTCTGGGGGACACCATCCCAGGCCTTTCTCCAGCGGCTGGTGGAGCCGCGATCCTGGGCGTCCCTGGGCTTGTGGACGCATCGCTCTGTCTCCGCCTCCGTTGTCATGGGCCTTCTTTTTAGGTGTGTATTTTTTTTAAGATTTTATTTATTTGACAGAGACAGCGAGAGAGGGAACACAAGCAGGGGGAGCGGGAGAGGGAGAAGCAGGCCTCCCGCCGAGCAGGGAACCCGATGGGGGGCTGGATCCCAGGACCCCGGGATCATGACCTGAGCTGAAGGCAGATGTTTAACAACTGAGCCACCCAGGCGCCCCTGTCATGGGCCTTCTTGTGTCTCTGTTCTTACCAGGACACCAGTCCTACATGGTTTAGGCCCACCCCACTCCAGGGTGACCTCATTGAAACCTCACTGATCACATCTGCAAGAGCCCTATTTCCTAAGAAGTTCCCATCCTGAGCTCCTGGGGGTTAGGACTTCAACATATCTTTGTGGGGGACACAGTTCAACCTACAACACTGATCTCAACAGACTCAGCAAATACTTGATAAAATGGTACCTCCATTCACAGCAAAAAGCCTGACAGTGTCATAGCATTACAAGGACAGCAGGCCTGCAGCCTGAGCACCTGGACAAGGCCAGGAGCTGGGGCTAGATCAGCAAGAGCCCAGCAAACGTGGGAGAAACAAGACTGACACATAAGAACAGGAATGATCAGAAGATAGGACTTTAGGGGCACCTGGGTGGCTCAGTCGTTAAGCGTCTGCCTTCGGCTCAGGTCATGATCCTGGGGTCCTGGGATCGAGCCCCACATTGGGCTCCCTGCTCTGCAGGAAGCCTGCTTCTCCCTCTCCCACTCCCCCTGCTTGTGTTCCCTCTCTCGCTGTGTCTCTGTCAAATAAATAAATAAAATCTTAAAAAAAAAAAAAAAAGAAGAAGAAGACAGGACTTTAAAAAGAGATATAAAGTAGATAAAAAACCTGGAAATAAACCTTAAAAAATAAGCAAGTCCTTCATGGAGAGAAGGGTTAACAGACACCATCTTTACGTGGGAGAAGACAATATAACAAAGACACCCATTTCCTCCAAACTGATCCATAAACTCAGTACAATTCTTTTTTTTTTTTTTTTTAAAGATTTTATTTATTTATTTCAGAGAGAGAGAATGAGAGAGAGCACATGAGAGGGGGGAGGGGCAGAGGGAGAAGCAAGCTCCCTGCCGAGCAGGGAGCCCGATGCGGGACTCGATCCTGGGACTCCAGGATCATGACCTGAGCCGAAGGCAGTCGCTTAACCAACTGAGCCACCCAGGCGCCCAAACTCAGTACAATTCTAATCCAAATCCAAACAGGGCTTCTTGTGGAAATCCTGACCCCAAACTGATGCAGTAACCCCCACCACCCCAGAGAATATCCGAGGCACCCGAGGAGGACACTCCCACCACTGGGCAGCATGGCACAGGGCAGAGAAGGGTAGCCCGAGAATGGGCGTGACAGACACATCTGCCAACAGAACCCGAAACAGAATCCAGTCTCTCCACCTAATTACAGAGATGAGTCAGCAACCAATAGGATAAAGAATTCAAAATCATCACGATCCAATAAAACGGAGACTATGTGATGAGCCCAGAGGCTGTCGAAGCTGATGGACAGAGGGAGTGCCGGGAGGGCCTCTCGGCAGCAGCACAGCGTGGGCCCCACAGGAAGCCAGAGGCAGAGCCCACACACCCATTTGCTTTCTTCTGGGTGCTCACCCCTGGGGCTCCCCAACCTCACCAGGGGCAGCGCCACTTTCTGGGGGCAACGCCCAAAAGTCCCCGAGTCTCCTCAGGCCTGCCCAGCCACCACCTCTTTGGCCTCTGACCTCTGGTGTGTGTCCAATGTAGGGGCCCAGGGCAGGCCACCCCAAAATGTGCCACCATGGCAAACTGATTATTTTGCATGGAAGCCACTTGGGAATGCAGTGGTGCAAGGTCATCAGACTCCGCTCTGTCCCCTGAAAGCTGAAGTAACCCTTCCATGGGGAAACACCGTCCCTGTAGGAAGAAGTAAAAAGGTACCATTCTCACCAGCGGTAGGAGCTTCCTTGCTGAGAGAGCTGGAGAAACAGACCTTGTCAACGTTACCTCAGTCCAGACTCTGCTTAGAATTCCTCTCTAAGTAAAGCTCCCAAACGTCTGTTTTCTTTATCCTGTCAATTCCTCACAAATTTACTGTGTCTTTGTCCAAAAAATATAAAAACTACCTGCCTTGGCCATTTCTTGGGGTCTCGATTTCATTAATGGACCTCTGTGCATGAAACAAAACTGCTTTTTCCCTCCTGTTAATCTGCCTTATGACGATTTAATTCCGAACCCAGCTGGAAGAGTCCTGGGAGGAGAGAAGGAAATTTCTGCCTCCCCAGCACCAGCATGCACACTGATCTGACCCCTGTATGTGCCTCGTCTTCCCCGCCCCATTTGGGAGCGCCACAGCCAGCTGCCCAGCCCCCCACAGCACCCCAAATCTGCCAGCACGCCCACCCAACTGCGCCACGTAGAACAGCATTTCCAGCTCCTACCGATGGCTGCCAGCCACCTGTTTCCATCCCGGGCCCCTTGGACATCCCTTTCACCGGAGCAAAATGGACCCTCAGCATACAGCAGGTTTGATCACTTTGTGGTTTCCACCGTCCCTGAGTGAAATCCAGCCCGCCTCACCCCGGCCCCACTCCCCCCATCCCTACCACCCTGCCCCTGCCTGGCCTCCGAGGCCAATTATCGTGTCCCTCCATCCTCCCCGGCTCCTTTCACCACCTGTCCCCAGGGCATGCTGTCCCAGCACCTTCCTGACCAGCCATTCCTGCTGGACTCGGCTCCCCGAGCTCTGGGCCCTGCCGCCGTGCCTGCCAGGTGTGGGCACTGGGATACAGGGCACCTTTGGGGGTGTGCCTCTGGTTGGTCCTAACGCCACATTCCCGCTTCCCACAGTGGACAGAACCAAACGATTTCACGGTCATAAGCCAGAAAACCTCCGTAAGGACAGACCGGGCCCTCCTCGTCACCAACAGAGGCTCCTGCCAAATGGCAACGAGAGCATCTGCGGGCAAGGGTGGGAGGCAACCGCTGGTATGAGGCTGGGGCCTCACCCAGCACACCCGGGCCCGCCCGCCCGCCTCACCTGCCGCTCTCGTCCTTCAGAGCCCCAAAAGTGGCCTGCCGGCTGGTCCTCCCCGAAGGCTCCTGCGCCTTCTCGCCGGCATCCGGCTCGGGCTCCAGGGAGGAGCTGGTGCTGCCCTCGCGGCTGACGCCGCTGCCCCTCCCAGGGCTGTTCTCCGCCGAGGCGCGGGGTGACTCAGTGTTCTGCTTCAGGGTCTGCAGCTTGGCCAGGGGGATGATGTCGCAGTCCTGCGGCCGGTGCCACACAGTGCGCTGGGTGCTAGCACTGTAATAGTAGAAGCGGGATGTGTTGGGGTCAAACAGCTCCCACCACTGGTTCTCGCTGGTGCGCTTGATGCGGACGCCGGCAGGAGGGTCCCACACGCACTCGCCCGTGACCAGGTTGGCATACATACGCTCGCGGGTGCGCGGCTCGATGATCTCCACCCACTCCAGCCTGAGAAAGAGCAAGAGGAGAGTTAGCAGGGTCGGGTGCTGGCCTCCGGGAACAAGGGGCTCCTGCAGCCTGGCCCAGAACGAGGGCGCTGGCGGGGCTGGAGACGCAGCTGGCTCCAACCGCGGGCCCACTGCCCACCCCAGGGAATGGGTCCTGCCCACCAAGTGGTGTGCCCTTTGTCCCCCAGCTGCTGTGCAGGCCACCTGCTTGCGGAGGGCGGGGTTTGTAGACCCGCCTACAACAGCAGACCCTTTCCCACATCTGCCAGCCCCAGAGACAAGAAATCCTGTCACTTGGGCGCCTGGGTGGCTCAGTTGGTTGAGCGACTGCCTTCGGCTCAGGTCATGATCCTGGAGTCCCGGGATCGAGTCCCACATCGGGCTCCCGGCTCGGCGGGGAGCCTGCTTCTCCCTCTACCTGCCGCTCCCCCTGCTTGTGTTCTCTCTCTGTCGAATAAATAAATAAAATCTTAAAAAAAAGAAAAAAAAATAGTATGATGTCGGGCGCCTGGGTGGCTCAGTCGGTTAAGCGGCTGCCTTCGGCTCAGGTCATGATCCTGGAGTCCCGGGATCGAGTCCCGCGTCGGGCTCCCTGCTCGGCAGGAAGCCTGCTTCTCCCTCTCCCACTCCCCCTGCTTGTGTTCCTGCTCTCGCTATCTCTCTCTCTGTCAAATAAATAAATAAAATCTTTAAAAAAAAGAAATCCTGTCACTTATACAATAAAACCAAGCCAAACTGAAGTCCCATCCCTGATCTTCTACATGCTCATTACTGCCCAGGAGCTCTCTAGGGAGACTTGGGCCAAACGCCTCTCCACTGGGCTCCACAGGCTCTAGCTCCCTGTCCTCAGAAGAACCTGGACGCAGCCTGGCTGCGTCCTGCAGGATGCCCTGGCTACTCAGTCGGCCTGGCCACCATGGGCCACCACTGCCCATCCATCTGCAGCAGGAATGGATGCCACCATCTTTACATTGGGCCTCTTGAGAAGGGGCTTCCAGCTCAGCTGGGATGGGACTTGGTGCTCTGGAGCCATTTCCTCCCTGGGGCTCCCAGAGTGTCCCCACCTCAAGGACACGGCTTCCATCACACTAAGTTTTTTGGTTTTTTTTTTTAAGATTTTATTCATTTAATTAATTAATTAGTTGATTTGTTTATTATTATTTTTTAAAAGATTTTATTTATTTGACAAAGACACAGCGAGAGAGGGAACACAAGCAGGGGCAGAGGGAGAGGGAGAAGCAGGCTTCCTGCTGAGCAGGGAGCCCGATGCGGGGCTCGATCCCAGGACCCTGAGATCATGACCTGAGCTGAAGGCAGACGCTTAACGACTGAGACACCCAGGCGCCCTATTCGTTTATTTTAGAGAGAGATACAGAAAGAGCATGAGTGGACGGGAGGGATAGAAGGAGAGGGAGACTCCCAAGCAGGCTCCCTGCTGAGCGTGGAACCCAACGCGGGGCTCAATCTCACGACACTGAGACCACGACCCAACGCCCAACCAAGTCACCCAGGCACCCCCATCCCACTAAGTTTTTTAATGAAAACTAAAGCTATTTAGAACAAGGCAATTTTAATATCGGTATGTCGATATCGGTGTGTCTGGCTGACATCTGGCATATTTTTATTCTGCTTCCAAGTTTCCACACAAATAACAACCCTTTAAATACCACAGACTGCTGTGTCTGTAGGTCCTTCTGCTGTTCCGGAACCTCGCAATGGGCACGCTCCTCAGCACCACAGCCCTGCCCTCTGAGACCAGACCCACTCAAGGCCAGATGCCCCTTGCTGGAAGGAGAAGGACCAGCCCACTCACTGTCCGCTCCCAGCAGCTCAGAGACTCTGGGGCCTCCTTCGGGATCAGCAGATGCTTCCGGAAGCCCGTGGGGAGGACCAGGTGCGTCCTGGGTCCCCGTCTCAGCCAGCGCCTGGGCGTGGGCACCCAGCACAGCACAGTGAGGCCAGGTAGAGGACACAAAGTGGAGCCAGTCTGCGGGGAAGGCTGCTCTGCGGGATGGGGTGCCACTGTGGGGGCAGAGAGCGCAGGGGATGGGGGGACACAGAGAGAAGGGAGCACCGTAGGACCAAATGCATGACCAGCTCGTGGGGCTCCACGGACCCTGAGAAGAGCCAGACAGTGCAGGCAAAGTCTTGAGCAGCAGGGTCTGTGAGAGAAAGGGTGGGGAGGAGTGAGCGGACATCCCTCCTGACCCAACTTCGCCTGAGAAGCCAAGAGGAGCCAGGAGCAGCAGGGAAAGTGGTGAGGCCACAGTGTGGGCCGCCCTGTTTGACACAAGGATAAAGAGCAGCCATCTGAACGCTGGCAGAACCGTCCCGTGGGTATCAGGTGGGGGGGGGCCGGGGTCAGGGGGCTGGGAGGAAGTCAGGTGTCCTAGGACCACGAGCAGAGCAGCACCCAGAGCAAGAGGGGCTCTACCTTAGGCTGCTACTCCAGGGAAGGAGGAAGCCAGCAGATGCAGGGTGAGTCCCATCCCACACGCCCCCAGGACCCAGCACAGGGCAACCCCCTTCCCCTCCACCACTGCCCTCCCCACCTGCCTGGCCCACAGACCACACACCCCGCCTCTCCGAGGGAGACCAGCGGGGGCCTCTGCAACTGCACTTCCCAGTCTTAACGGAACTGGGCCACTGGATACTACAGATCACTCCCTTTCACCTTCAAATTTTTAACATTTAGCTTTCAAACTGTCTCAGGCCATTGAAGCTGCTCTAACAAAACACGGCAGACCAGGCAGTTTACAAACAACAGACATTCCTTGTTTGCAGTCTGAACTCCTGGATGCAGGAGTTCAAGGTGCCAGCACGCCGGGTCCCTTCCGACTGCAGATGAAGCTCCTCACTGTGCCCTCACACAGCAGAGAGGGGCAGCGTGCCCTCTCAGGGCACGAAGCCCATCATGGGGCTGCCACCTTCAAGACCTAGCCCCCCCAAAGGCCTCGCCTCCAAATACCACCAACACGCACAACACGGGGGACACGGGCCTCCAAATACCAACATGCACAGTCCGTCCAGAACAGAAACAATTTCAGGCTTACGGAACAGTAAGGCGACGGCCTTCCGGATTCCCCACGTTACTGCCCCACAGCACACACGCGGGGATTTGGTCAGGAAGCTGTGCTCGAGCCTGGCAGGAGCGTGTGGCCACGGCCGCAGCAGCACCCCCACTCTGCCCCCTCTCCTCGTGGTGAGGACAGGCCTCGTGGGGAGACGCTTTATGCATCCGGCTGACGTCTCACCAGACTCTCCCACTGATGACCCGCCATTCCCTCTGCGTGTGTTCATCTGTCAGCAGCGGCCACTGTGGTGGCAGGAGGACAAAACCTTTTCTCCTTCCCACTTTCTGTTTTCCAAGTTTTTACAACGTGTTCTCACTCCATGGTGCCTTTTGCTTTTTTGGTGGAAAGTCTTGATTTTAATGTAGTTTAATTCATACATCTTTTCTTCCCTGATTTCTCCTCCTTTGCCTTGTTTAAGAAATCTTCCCTACTTCTAGGTCAAAACTCTTCTCTCTGAAATCGACTGTCAGAGTTTTATAGCTTTGCCTCCTACTGAAGTCCTTTCTGTATCTGGCCTTTTGCTGTGTGACATTTCACTTTCCCCACGCAGACAACTGGGCCTCTGAGGACGGTCGGCGCACAGCACCCTTCTCTCCACGACAGCCCCGTGTCTGAGCGTGCCGCCAGCTCTGTGGGTCAGTCTGAACCTGACCGGCACTCTGTTGTCCTCACCACGACAGCTGCGAGCAATGTGCATTTCCAAAGTCCCCGCTCGGCTTCCTCCTCAGGCCCGTCTTGACTATTCCCGGCCCTCGCTCTTTCCTACAAACTCTGCTGGCCCACCCAGGAGGATCGGACACGTGCTCCACCCAAACCATGGTGTACCCACTCAGCTAGGTCTTCTTTAAAGGCTGTGTACATCTTCTGTCAGATCTACTCCCAGGCTTCATACACACACACTATTGTAAGTGGTATGTTCATTCTTTTTAAAAATAAAATCACGACCTATAACGTATACAGAGAAATGTATAGAATACAGGAATAAGTTCAATGAGCAGTTATGATTTAACACTGGTGTGGCCTTCGCTCCCCAAGAAATAAAACAAGGCAGCGTCGGACACACACCCACAACACACCTCTGTTTACCCTGAAGACACCACTGTCCCGAGCTTTAGACTGCTTCTTTGCCTTTATAGTTCTACCATCTTTGAAGATAACCCTAAACCAATTAATTTAGGTGTGTCTATTTTTTAATCGTGTATTCCCCCAATAAAACTAATTTTTTTGTGCATTTTGTTTCTTTCACTTGCAACTGAAACTCACTGATGCTGTCTGCCCAGTTGCTGCCCACTCGAGCTCCCGGCCCACCGCACTGCCTGGGTGAATCCTTTACATGGTGTTTCGTTTGGGTTTACTTTTAGTTTGTGTGTGTATGTATGTAATCTCTACACCCAACATGGGGCTCAAACTCATGACCCCAAGATCAAGAGTTGCATGCTCCAGCGATGGAGCCATCCAGGCTCCCCGGTCACACGTTCTTGATCAATTCTGCTGCTGATGGACATGTGGGTTGTTTGCCATCTGGAACTATCTCTCACAGCCCCGCTGTGCACATCCTTATCCATGAGCCCTGGCAGGGGATGCGGAAGCCTGCAGAGGTGGGAATGCTGCATCCCAGGTTGCACACCAACTGTCCAGAAGACCCCAGCTTGCTCTCCCCTGAGCTGTGCACAGCACCGTTGCTGACTCCTCACCCCGGCCTGCCTGGTAGTGTTCACTTTTTGCACTGTTAACTTTATAAATAATTTTTTGATTGTTGCTGGTGGACAGAAACACAGTTTATTTTGTATATTACTTTTTAAGATTTTTAAAAAAAGATCACTTATTGGAGAGAAAAGAGACACAGAGAGAGAGGGAACACAAGAAGGGGGAGCAGCAGAGGCAGAGGGAGAAGCGGACTCCCCGCTGAGCAGGGAGCCTGAAGCGGCCCAGGACCCCGAGATCATGGCCTGAGCCGAAGGCAGACGCTTAACCGACTGAGCCCCCCAGGTGCCCCAGTATATTATTTTTATAAGTAATCTTCCTAAATTTTCTTATTGACTCTAACAACTTACTATTGATTCACCTGTGAATAAACAAGGAAAAGACCTCTAATCTTTTGTGTATAATATAATTGTCTATGTAGAAAATATAAATAATTTGGCCAATAAACAGAACAAATAATTCTCCTTTTCTGTGTTCTGCAGATTCTCTGGGACATACACCCAGGTGTGGGTTCACTTTTCATTACTGAAATGAAGGATCTGAGGGACTCCTGGATCTGAGGGTGGGTATCTTTAAACAATTCTGGAAAATTTTCCATTTCCATCTTTTCAACACCCTCCCAAGCCCCCTGCCTCCTCCTGGAATGCTACACAAGGACCGTCACACACGTCATGGAGCATGTGTGTACCCGTTCTGTCTTGCCTGCCACACACCAGATCACTTTTTCAGTTTCTCTCTCCATTTTGTTAATTCTCTCTTCAGCTATGTTGAACCTGTTGGTTCTTTCCCAGATTCCCACTGTCATTCTTCAGGGTCTCCTATTCTCTGTTCACATGTGCAAGCTTCTCACAGTTTTGTTTTTTTTTTTTAAGATTTTACTTTATTTTTTTAAACATTTCATACTTTATTTATTTATTTATTTACGATTTTATTTATTTAACAGAGAGAGACACAGCGAGAGAGGGAACACAAGCAGGGGGAGTGGGAGAGGGAGAAGCAAGGCTTCCTGCTGAGCAGAGAGCCCGATGCGGGGCTCGATCCCAGGACCCTGGGATCATGACCTGAGCCGAAGGCAGTCGCTTAACCGACTGAGCCACCCAGGCGCCCCTGAAGGCAGATGCTTAATGACTGAGCCACCCAGGCGCCCCACAATTCATACTTTTTTTTTTTAAGATTTTATTTATTTGTCAGAGACAGAGAGAGCATAAGCAGGGGGAGTGGCAGGCAGAGGGAGAAGGAGGCTCCCCGCTGAGCAGGGAGCCTGATGTGGGGCTCCATCCCAGGACCCTGGGAACACGACCTGAGCCAAAGGCAAATGCTTAACCAACTGAGCCACCCAGGCGCCCCAAGATTTTTTTTTAAGTAATTTCTACACCCAACATAAGGCTTGAACTCACAACCCCGAGATCAGAAGTCTCACGCTCCACCGATGGAGCCAGCCAGGCACCCCGTCTCATGGTTCTTTAAACATAGATAATTCCAATGTTGGCATTTTTTAGGGGCCTCTCTCTGCCGGGTCTCACTCCTGATGCCCTGTTTCCTTATGTGTTTATCCTCTAGGTCCAACTCGCTTGAGGTCCCTCTCTGGTACTGCAATAGGACTGCTAAGTGTTACTGGAAGAAACCCAACAACGGGGAGGGTGGGCACCACGGTGCGAAGCTCTACAGGGTCCACCCTGGCCCTCACCATACTGTCCGTGGGACATGGCAAAATGCTCAGAATGCTTCCAGGCCTCACCTCACCCTCTTGCCTCTTCTCCCCGGATGTCCCACAAACGGCCTCACAGAGAACCCTGAGGGTGGAGCTCCCCCTTATGTGCAGCTTCCCCTCGCGACCCTCCATGAGCACAAGATTCGCCCCTCACCCAATCCCACTCCCTCTGCCACACCCCCACCCTTTCACACCGCAGGAGACTGGCCAGTGCCCCAGCCACAGGCCTGCAGAACCCAAAGCCCCTTCAGGGGGTCACTGCTTCCGTGCCTGTCACTGCCCGAGCCTCAGCCCCCGACCATGACATCCTGAGCACCTGGCCCAGGGAGCAGCTGCACTCCCTCTGCAAGCCACACCCTTCCCACCTCCCTCCACCTGCAGTCAGACTGGGCTGCTCTTGGGGGAGGCCACGGGGACTTCGTGGCTCCACCACCCACCATGCGCCAGTCATCCTGTGGAAGAAGAACAGGGTGTCCTGGGGACAAGAGAGCATGAGGGAACGAGGCAGCAGTGTGAGGACAGGAAGCAGGCCTGTCAGCAGTGTGTCCGGGCTGCAGCCATCGCTGGGGCCTCTTAGGTCCCATGCAGCTTCTGATCACGAGCCACCATGCAAGGCCAGTGCCTGCAGAAGGTGGGGTAGGAGTCCCCCTTCATCTCCAGGGCTGCCCCTCCCAGGACCATCCTCCACAACCACCGCCTCGCTGCTCACATGGAAATCTGCTTTCCAACTGCCCCACGGCACCAAGTGGGACCACACGAGCCCTCTCCCCACCCAGATGCAAATGCACAGGGCGACCCTCTTCCCTGCCGTGGGGTATGTCTTGACCTAGCATGGAGCCCCTCCCCTCTGCCCCCACTGCCTTCACCTACTTGGATCACCCGGCTAGCTGCCAGCTGGCCAGTCCCCTCCCTGAGGACGGAGCAAGTCCTAAACCTGTGAATTGGGTCATTCTACCCGTGAAACCCATGCCAGCCTGAGTCGTCCCAGGAACGGCATGCACTCTCAGCAAACTCACAGCCTCCACTCTCAGCTTCCTGATCTGGCCAGGCTCTCCTCACAGGCCAGCCAGCCGCTCGCCCCTCCACCCACAGAGCCCCTTACATGGGGACCTCTTCTCTCCCTCCTGGCAAATACCGGGATGCCAGCGGACGGCACCCCATACTCAGGCAATCACTGATGCACATGGGCCACAGAATAGGAAAGGGACCTGTGGAAACTTCGAAGACAGGCTGGTTGACCACAGGCTCTCTCTGCCCGAGGCAGAGAAGGAAGTGAAGGACAGAGAGGGGGACCCCCAAAAAGGTGCCTGGAGGCAGAAGCCTGGAGGCCAGGGCAGCTGTGGGTCTTGCTCAAGTGAAGAGAGAAGGCCCAAGAATGGCTCTGGACAGGGCCGCTGTGGGCAGGGCTGATATGATCTCACTCACGCTGATCTACGGGGAACAAGGATGGAGACTTCTGGAAGGCCAGGCAGGAGTCTGCCCCAAGGTCAAGTGGGTGTTCCCTGGGGGCTGACACAGCAAGACAAGAGGGAAGGGGGACCTGAGAAGCCAGGAGAGGAGCAGGCCCAGAGGGGACAGGGCGCAGACCCCCAGGTGGGTGGGATGCTGCTGGAGGTGGGAATGGAAGGTCGGCCATGTGCTCAGGGCTGGTGCTCTCTGCGCAGATAAAGCGTGGCATCCTTGTGCCCACAGGAAGCTGCCCCACAGTGGGGCATCTGCGAGGCCGAGTGTAGTCTCCGCATCCCACCTCCTCACACAGCTGTGCTGGATTTGACCAGAACGAAAGTCCAGACACTCCCAAAGGAAGGACTGTTCTGGCATAGAAGCTGAGAGAGCACTGAACTGAACATTCTAAGCCCTAAAGAAGCACTTTCAAGCGAATTTAATAGCTCTAATTCTTTTTACACAGAGAATAGCATCTGTTCCCTTTTTGGCGCACTCCTGTGTGTGCGTGGGCAGAATCCCCGCTTTTTCAGAAGAATGTTCTGGTCACCCCTGGGGTGCAGCATTGAGCCAAGACCCTTGGGGAACCAAGGGACAGAGAATGCACAGAGGACGTGGGTCCCTGCGCAGAGCAAGGAGGAGACACAGCAGAGCTGGGCTGGGCCTGTGGTCATCTCCCCCCTCCAGACCCTCTCCAGGCAGGTTGGGGAGAGGGCACTTGGTGTGCACTGGAGAAAATGCACCTCATCCCCGGGGTTAGTGCTGCCTATGCGCAGCACTCGGACAGAGGGCCTGCACAGTGCAAGGACGCTCTGCCACCAGGCATGTGATGAGAAACCGTTCCAACTGCCCCTGTGGGGTTTTGCTGCCGGGAGGGGCTGGAACGCTGCAGGTGACAGACTGGCAGCAGTATTTGAGGTGAATTAGTGAAAAGGAGCTGCTTGGTGGCAGACGCAGAAGAGCATGAGATCGGGACTAAGAGGACTGTGCAGACACCTAAGGGCGGCAGGCTGGCCCTCGGGCCCTCGGAGTGCTGGGTGTGGCCTGAACCAAAGTCAACATGAAGGGCCCTTCCGCCTTCCCCAGTTCTTGGAGAGGTTCACCTGCAGACAATGATGTGTTCAAAGAAATATTTCCTGAAAGAACCTAATGAGTGCCAAATATGTGCCAGGCAATTTACCAGGTGAAAGGGACACAAGAGTGACCAGGCACCTCTCTGCCCTCCAGATTCTTATAACAAGGGTACCAGACCCATTCACTGGGGAGAGGGGAGTCTTTCCAGCAAACGGGGCTGGGACAACTGCACGACCACATGCGGAAGAAGGAAGCTCGACCCTTACCTCACACCACATACAAGAGTTAACTCAGTATGGATCAAAGGCCTAAATGTAAGAGCTAAAGCTATAAAACTGAGAAGAAAACATAGGGGTATATCTTCATGACCCTGGATTTGGCCATGGATTCTTAGACCTGACCCTAAAAACATGAGCAACAAAAGAAAAACAGATAAACTGGACTTGATAAAAATTGGAAACTTCTGGGACATCTGGGTGGCTCAGTTGGTTAAGCGTCTGCCTTCGGCTCAGGTCATGATCTCGAGGTCCTGGGATCGAGCCCCACGTCAGGTTCCCTGGTCAGTGGGGAGTCAGCTTCTCCCCCACTCTGCCTCTGTGCGCTCTCTCTCTCAAATAAGTAACCTAAAATCTTAAAAAGAAATTAAAAACTTCTGGGCTACAAACGATACCATCAAGAAAGTGAAAAGACAACCACAGAATGGGAGAATACATTTGCGAATCAAGGATCTGATCCAGAACTTGTATCTAGAATATATAAAGAACTCTTACAAGATAAATACCCAATTAAAAAATGGGCAAAAAACCTGAATAGGCATTTCTCCAAAGAAGATAAACAAAGAGCCAACACGCACATAAAAAGGTGCTCAACATCATCAGTCGTCAGGGAAATGCAAATCAAACCATGATGAGACTCCACTCCACACCAACTAGGACGGCTATGAGCCTGGGGGGCTCAGTCGTTAAGCGTCTGCCTTCGGCTCAGGTCATGATCCCAGGGTCCTGGGATCGAGCCCCGCATCGGGCACCCTGCTCCGCGGGAAGCCTGCTCCTCCCTCTCCCACTCCCCCCTGCTTGTGTTCTCTCTCTCGCTGTCTCTCTCTCTCTGTCAAATAAATAAATAAA
>NW_027783057.1:0-289 GCF_054177405.1 Leptonychotes weddellii | reverse complement strand
ACCCCCCTCCCTCTCATGCTCTCTGTCTCAAATAAATAAATAAAATCTTTAAAAAAAAAGAATTGAAGAATATCAATCCTTCATTTCCAATCCTTTCTCTATTTATATTTCCTGAGACACATCAGCCTTGAAGGATATAAAAATGGCAGCCTTGTGGGCATGGAATTATAGAAAGAACCATTACAAAGTCTAGCTAAAAAAGTAAACTACATGTGACTTGCCCCGCTGTCAGGGGAAAAAAAAATAGCATCTACCAGAAAAGAGCATCTGCTCTACCCCTGCCCTCACT
>NW_027783056.1:0-289 GCF_054177405.1 Leptonychotes weddellii | reverse complement strand
GGGGGAGGGGGGCTGTACTTGCGGTTTGCAGAGGAGACCCCAAGTGGCTGAGGATCTTTATTTAAATAATTCAGTAGGAAGCATAAAAATCAAGCTGGACATATTTCTGCTTAAGGACGACTCATGTAAAGACTTTGGGTTATTTATTCCCTTAAGTTCTCCTCAAATGCAACCATAAATCCGATTATTGAATTTTTAATGAATATTAATTTCTAAAATGAAACGTTTCTGATTTTCGTGAAAGGCCAAGGGAGGGAAGCAGAGTGCCTTTCTCAGGCTCTGGAGGCCC
>NW_027783055.1:0-289 GCF_054177405.1 Leptonychotes weddellii | reverse complement strand
TGGAAAAGATCTAGAAGATATGATTATTGAAGAAGTGTTTCTAGTATTCATAGATTAGAGAGCCATTTAGAAGATCTCCAGTTGGGGAGGCCACTAAACTAGTGTTTCCACCTTCTGGCAAAAGTGAATGTTCATGTAAAAATTTAGTTTAAAACCTGTTTTTTAGGTGCACGTGGGTGGCTCAGTCGGTTAAGCGTCTGCCGTCAGCTCGGGTCATGATCCGGGGGTCCTGGGATTGAGTCCCGCATCCAGCTCCCTGCTTGGCAAAAAGCCTGCTTCTCCCTCTCCC
>NW_027783054.1:0-289 GCF_054177405.1 Leptonychotes weddellii | reverse complement strand
GTTGGGGAGCACGTCTGGGTGCTGGGCGGGGTGGGGAGCTCTGCGCCCCTTGCCCCATACCTTGCTTGCCCTGCGCATCTCTTCCGTCCAGATGGTCCCGAGTTGTGTCCTTCATGATAAATGGGTCACGAGTTAGTATAAGGTGCTTCCCGCAGTTCTGTGAGCCGTTCTAGCCAATTATGGAACCCGAGGAGGGGGTTGTGGGAACCCCGATTTGTAGATGATGGGTGGGAGGTACGGGAGGCGTCTGAAGCAGGGGTGGTCTTGTGAGGCTGCAGGGTCTGCACTC
>NW_027783053.1:0-289 GCF_054177405.1 Leptonychotes weddellii | reverse complement strand
GTCATAGCTGCCTCATACCTGTGGTTATAAATTGGGAAGTACAGGACATATTGCTGCCCCGGACTTCGCTGAAGGAGTAGACTGTGATGTTGTACTTGGTGTCGCACTCTAGAGCTGAGAGGGTGCAAGTAGGAGCGGTGTCATTGCACTCAGCCACGGTGAACCCATCTACAGCCTTGGTTTCATAAAGTTCGGCACCGCGGACAGGAGACCAGACGATCTCTACTCTGTCACTGGACACCAACACAGGGTTGATGTCGGTAGGACAACAGGGAGCTGGAAGCAGGAG
>NW_027783052.1:0-289 GCF_054177405.1 Leptonychotes weddellii | reverse complement strand
CCTGCCCGGCAGGGAGCCTGCTTCTGCCTCTGACCCTCCCCCCTCTCATGTGCTCTCTCTGTCTCAAATAAATAAATAAATAAAATCTTTAAAAAAAAAAAAACAATCATGGAACACTACATCAAAAACTAATGATGTAATGTATGGTGATTAACATAACATAATAATAATTAAAAAATGTCCAGCCTTTAGGGGTCCTGGGTGGCTCAGTCTGTTAAGCAGCTGACTCTTGATTTCTGCTCAGGTCATGATCTCATGGGTCATGGGACAGAGCCTCTCGTTGGGTTCT
>NW_027783051.1:0-289 GCF_054177405.1 Leptonychotes weddellii | reverse complement strand
GTAAGACTGGGAGAGGAGGCAGGTCTCCATGGGTGAAAACCACAAGTTTTGTTTTGGACATGTTAAGTCTCAAATCCCTATTAGACATCCAGGAAGAGTGATTAAGTAAACAATTGGATAGAGGGGTATGGACATAAGTGAAGTGTCAGAGCTAAAGATAGAAATTTGGAAGCAATTTTCACATAGTATTTAAAGACATAAGACAAGATGACATGGTAAGAGTGTATAGAGAAGATATCTCAAGAAAGAGCCCTGGGGCTTTCCAACATTTAATACCCTGATGAAAGAA
>NW_027783050.1:0-289 GCF_054177405.1 Leptonychotes weddellii | reverse complement strand
CTCTCGCTATCTCTCTCTCTCTGTCAAATAAATAAATAAATAAATCTTTAAAAAAAAAATAATTGGATGTTGAATTTCATCAAATTATTCTCTGTTTATTGGAGATAATTGTGCTTTTTCTCTTTAATCTGTTAACAAAGTTAATTATGTTAATATGTTTTCTAATGTTAGAGGAATCTTATCTTCCTTGAATAAAATAAACTTAGTTATAATCTTTTCTTTTTTATTTCTTACTGTATTGTTTGCTAGAATTTTGTTTTCAATATTTATATCTATATTCGTAAGTTAA
>NW_027783049.1:0-289 GCF_054177405.1 Leptonychotes weddellii | reverse complement strand
GCAGGGAGCCTGCTTCTGCCTCTGACCCTCCCCCCTCTCATGTGCTCTCTCTCTCATTCTCTCTGTCTCAAATAAATAAATAAAATCTTAAAAAAAAAAAAAAAAGATGGCTCAAGTAATGTTGCAAGTATTAAATGTTTCATTTGTTACAATAAGATGGAATTTATTTTTCTAAAGATGTTCGGAGAGCTTAATGTGACTTTCTTAAGAACAGGAAATAGCTGCCCTCAAATTTTAATTTTCATCGCTTCCCCCATCCTTCCCTGGAGAGGAAAAAAATGTTTTATGG
>NW_027783048.1:0-3486 GCF_054177405.1 Leptonychotes weddellii | reverse complement strand
GGTTCTATCACTTGCCAGAAGCGGCCGACGGAGGCCCCTCCCCCGCCATCTATCCTCCCGAATATCGCCTCGGATTCACTTCTCCGCACGTCCTACCTTCCAGAAAGTGGTCGCTTTTCTGTTCAGAGAGTTGTTGCTATTCCTTTCTTCGATCTCCTGTTGGGTTCGTAGGTGTTCAGAATGGTTTGATCCCTATCCAGCTGAATTCCTGAGAGGAGACGAAATCCAGGTCTCCTACTCCTCCGCCATCTTGCTCCGCCCCCCCAGATTTTCTAATTTTTTTATAATTTTTCAGAATATTTTTTATAAGGCATGGAATAGTTTATCAGTAATCTCAAGAAGCACAGCAAATGTATTGAACTTTCACTTCAATCAAGATGTGTTTACTCAGTAGAAGTAGGAAGCAATACTGAAGATAGGTCTTTTATGTAGTAGGGAAGTTTTTTTCACATAGCATTTCACTATTTATTATTTTTTTAAAGATTTTATGCTTTTTTTTTTTTTTGTGAGAGAGAGAGAGAGAGAGCACAAACAGGGGGAGGGGCACAAACTGAGGGAGAAGGAAAGGGAGAAGCAGACTCCCCCTGAGTGCAGAGCCCAATGCAGGACTCTATCCCAGGACCCTGAGATCATGATTTGAGCCGAAGTCAGCTGATTAACCAACTGAGCCACCCAGGTGCCCCATTTCACTATTTAAATTTAGCAGTTTTGCATAGCAAATCTTACTCTTGCTATTACAGGTTTAGATTACAAAGGCATTTTAGAGAAAGCAACTCAAAAGTATTTTGACTACAGTTGAACTGAACATTCCAAATCTCTGCATTTATATGGCTGAACAGAAAAATAATACTCACTAGTTCATTCGTTGAGTGGCTAGTAAGACTGGAACAATGATTGCAGAATTTGCAAATAAGGAATTCCCAAATTTTCATATACTGACTCCAATTCACCTGGACTGTGATTACTAATTCAAAGTGTTTAGTGGTGCCTGGCTAGCTCAGCCATAGAAGGAATATACCTCAGCCGGAAGAGCATGTGACTCTTGATCTCAGGGTCATGAGTTCGAGCCCCACATGGGGTGTAGAGATTACTTAAATAAGTAAAACTTTAAAAAAACAACCAAACAAACCACAAAGTGTTCCTGTTCACCCTAATATATGCCTCCTTATTGTCATATAGGTTCCAATCAGATGGTATTTCCAACATCTTAGACTCTCAGATTCTTGACTGTATTTCATCAATATATTTGAGACAGCATGGCACAACCTGAACCTTGGGATGCACTCCAAACTTTCTTTTCTGTATATTTATGTAGTTATTCTTCCATGTCATGGAGCCCCTTTATCTGTAATCTCTTTTCCTCAAGCTAATGCCCATCCCTTTTTTTAAATTTAATTTTATTATATTATGTTAATCACCATACATTACATCATTAGTTTTTGATGTAGTGTTCCATGATTCATTGTTTTCATATAACACCCAGTGCTCCATTCAATACATGCCCTCTTTAATACCCATCACTGGGCTAATCCATCCCCCCATACCCCCGCTCAAGAACCCTAAGTTTGTTTCTCAGAGTCCATAGGCTATTATGTTTCGTCTCCCCCTCCGATTTCCCCCCTTCATTTTTCCCTTCCTACTATCTTCTTTTTTTTTTTTAACATATAATATATTATTTGTTTCTGAGGTACAGGTCTGTGATTCATCAGCCTTACACAATTCACAGCACTCACCATAGCACATACCCTGCCAAAACTGAACCAGGAAGAAATAGAAAACCTGAACAGACCTATAACCACTAAGGAAATTGAAGCAGTCATCAAAAATCTCCCAACAAACAAAAGCCCAGGGCCAGATGGCTTCCCAGGGGAATTCTACCAAACATTTAAGGAAGAACTAATGCCTATTCTTCTGAAGCTGTTTCAAAAAATAGAAATGGAAGGAAAACTTCCAAACTCATCCTATGAGGCCAGCATTACCTTGATCCCAAAATCAGGCAAAGACCCCATCAAAAAGGAGAATTACAGACCAATATCCCCGAGGAATGCAAAAATTCTCACCAAAATACTAGCCACTAGGATCCAACAGTACATTAAAAGTGGTCACCATGACCAAGTGGGATTTATTCCTGGGCTGCAAGGGTGATTCAACATCTGCAAATCAATCAATGTGATACAATACATTAATAAAAGAAAGAACAAGAACCATATGATCCTCTCAATAGATGCAGAAAAAGCATTTGACAAAGTACAGCATCCTTTCTTGATTAAAACTCTTCAGAATGTAGGCATAGAAGGAATATACCTCAATATCATAAAAGCCATCTATGAAAAACCCACAGCAAATATCATTCTCAATGGGGAAAAACTGAGAGCTTTTCAAACCCTAAGGTCAGGAACATGGCAGGGATGTCCACTATTACCACTGCTATTCAACATAGTACTAGAAGTCCTAGCCATGGCAATCAGACAACAAAAAGAAATAAAAGGCATCCGAATCAGCAAAGAAGTCAAACTCTCACTCTTTGCAGATGATATGATACTTTATGTGGAAAACCCAAAAGACTCCACCCCAAAACTGCTAGAACTCAGACAAGAATTCAGTAAGGTGGTAAGATATAAAATCAATGCACAGAAACCAGTGGCATTCCTATACACCAACAACAAGACAGAAGAAAGAGAAGTTAAGGAGTTGATCCCATTTACAATGGCACCCAAAACCACAAGGTACCTAGGAATAAATCTAATCAAAGACACAAAGAATCTGTACTCAGAAAACTCTAAAATACTTATGAAAGAAATTAAGGAAGACACAAAAATGGAAAAACGTTCCATGCTCATGGATTGGAAGAACAAATATTGTGAAGATGTCAATGCTACCTAGAGCAATCTACACATTTACTGCAATCCCTATCAAAATACCATCCACTTTTTTCAAAGAAATGGAACAAATCATCCTAAAATTTGTATGGAACCGAAAAGACCCCTAAGAGCCAGAGGAATGTTGAAAAAGAAAAGCAAAGCTGGTAGCATCAAAATTCTGGACTTCAAGCTCTATTCCAAAGTTTTAATCATCAAGACAGTATGGTACTGGCACAAAAACAGACACATCAATCAATGGAACAGAATAGAGAGCCCAGAAATGGACCCTCAACTCTATGGTCAACTAATCTTCAACAAAGCAGGAAAGAATGTCCAATGGCAAAAAGACAGTCTCTTCAACAAATGGTGTTGGGAAAATTGGACAGCCACATGCAGAAGAATGAAACTGGACCATTTCCTTACACCACACACAAAAACAGACTCCAAATGGTTGAAAGACCTCAATGTGAGACAGGAGTCCATCAAAATCCTAGAGGAGAACACAGGCAGCAACCTCTTTGACCTCAGCCGCAGCAACTTCTTCCTAGAAACATCGCCAAAGGCAAGGGAAGCAAGGGCAAAAATGAACTATTGGGACTTCATCAAGATAAAAAGCTTTTGCACA
>NW_027783047.1:0-289 GCF_054177405.1 Leptonychotes weddellii | reverse complement strand
AGGGAAGTTCTCCACTATAATTTGCTCCAATATACCTTCTGCCCCTCTCTCTCTTTCTTCTTCTTCTGGGATCCCAATTATTCTAATATAGTTTCGTCTTATGGTATCACTTATCTCTCGAATTCTGCCCTCGTGATCCAGTAGTTGTTTATCTCTCTTTTTCTCCTCTTATTTATTCTCCATCATTTGGTCTTCTATATCACGAATTCTCTCTTCTGCCTCATTTACCCTAGCAGTTAGAGCCTCCATTTTTTAGTGCACCTCATTAATAGCCTTTTTGATTTTGACT
>NW_027783046.1:0-289 GCF_054177405.1 Leptonychotes weddellii | reverse complement strand
ACAGTAGCATCAGATCCCATGAGTTAAGGATTCAGTCCCACAAGACCGCCTCTCTTTAGATGCCAGGCACAAGTCTCAAGTTGTCACATATACTTCTGACCAGCTAGCTAAATCTGGAGGCTTGCAACCCCATTTTTGCATTCAGTAATTTGTTAGAATGGCACAGAGAACTCAGAGGAACATTTACTTATATTTACCTGCTTATTATATGATAAAAGATATGATAAAGGATACAGAAGTACAGCCAGATGAAGATATGTATAGGGCAAGCTCCAGAAGGGTCCTGAGC
>NW_027783045.1:0-289 GCF_054177405.1 Leptonychotes weddellii | reverse complement strand
CTCAGCAGGGAGTCTGCTTCTCCCTCTGACCCTCCCCCCTCTCATGCTCTCTCTCTCAAACAAATAAATAAAATCTTTAAAAAAAAAAAAAAGAATTATATGGAACAATCTAGAAAGTAGAAGAAAAATAAGAAGAGAGTGGGGTGGCAGCCAAAGGAAAGGCTTTTCATAAAGGAGAGGTGGCTGAAAGTTTAAGTTATCACACAAGGAGCACAGGAGAACAACATTGACAATAGCCTACTGGATTTGAGAATTAGAAGGTTATGGGTAACAGTCTGTAATATAGATT
>NW_027783044.1:0-289 GCF_054177405.1 Leptonychotes weddellii | reverse complement strand
TCTCTTCCTTCCTTCCTTCCTTCCTTCCTTCCTCCCTCACTCCCTCCCTCCCTCTCTCCCTCCCTGCCAAGGGTACCCCTCTGAGGAAAACATGAGACAAACTACCTTTTTCCAAGATATTGTAGAGGAAGATGCCACTAGGGGTAAAGGAGAATTTCAGACCAATATCCCTGATGAATATGGATTCCAAAATCCTCAATAAAATCCTAGCTAACAGGATCCAACAATACATTAAAAGGATCATCCACCACGACCAAGTGGGATTTAACCCTGGGATGCAAGGGTGGTT
>NW_027783043.1:0-289 GCF_054177405.1 Leptonychotes weddellii | reverse complement strand
GACATAGATGGAATCATACAGTATGTACCCTATTGCATTTGGCTTCTTTCACTCAACATTATATTTGTATTATTTCTCCATCATGTAGTCGGTATGGTGTATTCCATTTTCTTTGCTGTATTCCATTATGTGACTATGTAGCATTTATTTATTCCATGGTTGGTGAGTACTGGGGTTGTTTCCGGTTTTTGGCTTTTACAAATAGTACTGCCATGAACATTTTGTATATCTTTTTTTTTTTTTTTTTTTTAAAGATTTTATTTATTTATTTGACAGAGAGAGAGTTAGC
>NW_027783042.1:0-289 GCF_054177405.1 Leptonychotes weddellii | reverse complement strand
GTGCACGAACAATGAATCATGGAACACTTCATCTAGAACTAATGATGTAATGTATGGGGATTAACATAAGAATAAAAAAATAAAAAAAAAAATTACGATGAGTGATAGAAACCATATTCAAAACAGAGTCCATAATATAGGATTGATTCCATTTATATAAAATTCTAGAAAATAAGAACTAATCTGTGGTGACAAAACAGATCAGTAATTGCTTGGAGAAGTAGGTGATGGCAGAAAAGGAAGGGTGGAAGCATTATAAAAGGCCTGGGGAAACTTTTGGTTTTGATTA
>NW_027783041.1:0-289 GCF_054177405.1 Leptonychotes weddellii | reverse complement strand
TGGCCGCGCTCAAGAAGGCGCTCGCGGCCGCCGGCTACGACGTGGAGAAGAACAACAGCCGCATCAAGCTGGGCCTCAAGAGCCTGGTGAGCAAGGGCACCCTGGTGCAGACCAAGGGCACCGGCGCCTCGGGCTCCTTCAAGCTCAACAAGAAGGCGGCCTCCGGGGAAGCCAAGCCCAAAGCCAAGAAGGCGGGCGCGGCCAAGCCCAAGAGGGCCTCCGGGGCGGCCAAGAAACCCAAGAAGGCCGCGGGGGCGAGCACCCCCAAGAAGAGCGCCAAGAAGACCCC
>NW_027783040.1:0-289 GCF_054177405.1 Leptonychotes weddellii | reverse complement strand
CCCCGGGCGAGGTCACTGTATGTGGTCTGTGAAGAGCCGAGCCCAGGGCTGGGGGTGGGAATGCCTGTTATATTGCTCTTTTCTTCTATGATGAAAACATTCCACTTTAAAAAACAGAATTAAACCAGAAGGTACATATCAAAATTGACAGAAGCACCAAAGGAAATCACCTCTATCTACAGTAATAAGCGGTTTCTCCATGGCTGATTACGGTCCACGTGTAGAAACCAGTAAGACAATGCCTCAAAAACCTACGTGCAACGAAGTCCCTTATTTTGGACTGCCCGGG
>NW_027783039.1:0-289 GCF_054177405.1 Leptonychotes weddellii | reverse complement strand
AGGCACCCATGGTCTTTCTGTGACCCCGAGGTTCCTGAGACCACACTGTCCCAGTGACTGTTCTACTTCCCGCTTAGCCACCGGAGCAATGTCCCTCAGCGGAGCAGACTTCTAAAAGTTCTGAAATTGTGCTCCGCTGCTCTATCACTTGCAAGTAGCGGCTGATGGAGGCCCCCTCCCCACCGCTGTCTATCTTCCCGTATATCGCCTCGGATTCACTTCTCTGCATGTCCTACTTTCCAGAAAGTGGTCGCTTTTCTGTTCAGAGAGTTGCTGCCATTCTTTTCTT
>NW_027783038.1:0-289 GCF_054177405.1 Leptonychotes weddellii | reverse complement strand
AACTTTTTGAGGAACCTCCATACAGTTTTCCAGAGTGGCTGCACCAGCTTGCATTCCCACCAACAGTGTAGGAGGGTTCCCCTTTCTCCACATCCCCGCCAACATCTGTCATTTCCTGACTTGTTAATTTTAGCCATTCTGACTGGTACCACAAAGCAATTCTATTCTTCATCAAATATTTAATATATTCTTACTAAATTAGTGAATAAGATACAAATGCCATTATTACCACTAAAGTTTTATATTATTCTAATAGCATAAGAAAATGTAATTAGACAAAAGAAAAAAA
>NW_027783037.1:0-3486 GCF_054177405.1 Leptonychotes weddellii | reverse complement strand
TCTAGAGGGGAGGGGGGTGGGAGGATGGATTGGCCTGGTGGTGGGTATTGAGGAGGGCACATTCTGCATGGAGCACTGGGTGTTGTGCACGAACAATGAATCATGGAACACTTCATCTAGAACTAATGATGTAATGTATGGGGATTAACATAAGAATAAAAAAAATATATAAAAACAGAAAAAAAAAATATTATCGAGCCAAAAAAAAAAAAAAGAGTATATATTACATACTACTTTACTTTGTCATATCAAAATATTTTGGGGGGCGCCTGGGTGGCTTAGTTGATTAAGCGACTGCCTTCGGCTCAGGTCATGATCCCAGGGTCCTGGGATTGAGCCTGGCATCGGCCCCAGCAGGGAGCCTGCTTCTCCCTCTGCCCCCCCGACCCCCGTCCTCACTCCTGCTCTCTTTCTCTCTCAAATAAATAAATAAAATCTTCAAAAAATAAAAAAAAAAATGAATCAAGCGTAATATCATAGATGAAAACTATGTGATTTACAATGTGATTTTAGTTCTAACTTTGCCTGTGCCACTAATTACTTGTGTGACCTAGAAGTATTCCTTTATAATATTTGGGATTAGTTTTTGTCTCTTAAATAAACAAATTAACCTAAGGTAATTTGAAGATTCCTTCTAGCTCTTAATTTTATTATTCAATATTAAATAGTACTTGGGATTAGTTTTTGTCTCTTTTTTTTTTTTAATTTTTTTTTTTAAAGATTTTATTTATTTATTTGAGACAGAATGAGAGACAGAGAGCATGAGAGGGAGGAGGGTCAGAGGGAGAAGCAGACTCCCTGCCGAGCAGGGAGCCCGATGCGGGACTCGATCCTGGGACTCCAGGATCATGACCTGAGCCGAAGGCAATCGCTTAACCAACTAAGCCACCCAGGCGCGCTAGTTTTTGTCTCTTAAGTAAAGAAATTAATCTAAGGTAGTTTGAAGATTCCTTCTAGCTCTTAATTTTATTACTCAATATTAAGTTTAGCAGACCGTTAGGTTCCATACACACACAAATAAACTTAAATGCACACAGAACTTTTTGGTTATGGTTGCAAATAAATTTCCGCTCCTTGACTTTGAGGTAGAGAAGCATGCTAGTTATTATTGGAGAAAATATGGAAGCCCATTAGCACCCAGTTACTCTAATAAAGGGCATGTTATATGGAAACCCCATGTAAGAATTTCTTTCTTCTTAAAATGTTTATGGTTTATCCAATCAGGCTCCATATCTGATTAAATACTATAGCTAGGTTGAGAGTAAACAAAGGTAAAGAGATCTAAAGAAAGCCAATTTAATCATCATCCATACTGTTGGATGAGTCAGAAGGAATAACTGAAGTAAGTTACTTGTACTTTTTCTTTCTGCTTATAAGACTTTTTCTATAGAGACAACCACCGTAATCAATTTTCTTTCTCATTTTTTTCTACAAGTTTACATATTCTTGTCTTTAGTATAACAAAAGTACCTAATTTTTGGCAAAAGCTGAGTATTCTAATAAAAATAATAAAAAACTACACTTTAAAAAATTTTCTGTATACTACACTAAATATTTCACCTATAATTTTCATAAAGTAAAAGTATAAAATAGTTACTATTATACCCATTTTACAAATGAGGAAAGGGATTTAACGAGATATATTATTTGTCCAGGATCAATCATTTAGTGTATAGAGCCATCATGACTCTATACAGGACTGTCTGAAATTCAGGTCTGTCTGAAATAAAAATCTGTGCTCTTGGCTATTAAATTTTACAGCCTGTGCTCTGTACTAGTATCAAAGGAAGCTACCATAATTGTGGAGTAAACAGTTTATTTCTTTGCTCACAATACTTGATCTTGAAAATTGCATATACTGATTCTCTATCTTTTTGGTAGTTTAAAAACTAGTGACTCTAACTTCATATGGTACTAAAAATGACATTAATATAGAATTCTTTAAATTCAGTGGATCTAGTATTTAAATATTTATAAACTGTATTTTAAACATTTTACTAAGCCAAATAAATCAGATCACACTAGGAAGTGCAACCCACCCAGAAGTAAATAATGTATGCTTATCATCTTCTTCTTTATTTCTCACAGATGGTGTCACACATTATGTCAGATGAAACTATGATTGTGTTTTTATTTTTAATTATGTACATAAACTATATCTTAAGAAAAGTAGTTACTTTTTTTAAGTTTTATTTTTTCTTTCTCATTCATAAACCTGGAATACATAGAAAATCATGTTTAGAATAAAAATTCCAAGTTCATCATAAAAGCAAAAATGTTCATTAAATACATCAGTAATATGCTTTATAAGCATTGCTACATTTTGGGTTTCAATGGAAGTGTTTTGGAAGCTGTCTTTGAGCATTAAGTGATTTGATTAAAATTCTGTTAAACATACTTCCTGAAATCTATAAAGTATATGCAAGTAGATGCTGATATATTTATTAATATCAGTGATTCATTCTAAGGAGAAACAAAAAGTGTGTATTTAACAGATATACAATTTTTCCATTAGTGAAATGAGATTATAGTCTAATATATAATGAAAGCTATGCTTTTATATATTTATTAAATATTACATTTGTATTCCCAGAAGAATAGCTGTATGTCCCTGTAATAGTAAATTCATGATACTTTGTGCTTTTCTTTAGTCCTTTCATTATGTTTCATATAATCGGTCTTCACTTCCAGGCATCTAGGAAGCATTAACTTTATGACAGTTTCCCTCAATGGAAATCTGCTACTTTAACTTTTTTTTTTTTTTAAATATATTAGTCTCCATTCCAAACTCCCCAAAAAACAAGAGAATTCTTCCACCAACAGTACATTTACCCCAAGTACAGCTCTAATCTCACCGATCTTTTTTTTTAAATTTTATTATGTTAATCACCATACATTACATCATTAGTTTTTGATGTAGTGTTCCATGATTCATTGTTTGCATATAACACCCAGTGCTCCATTCAGTACATGTCCTCTTTTAATACCCATCACCAGGCTAACACATCCCCCCTCTCCCTCCCCACTAGAACTCTGTTTCTCAGAGTCCATAGTCTCTCATGGTTCGTCTCCCCTCCGATTCCCCCGCCTTCATTTTTCCCTTTCTGCTATCTTCTTCTTCTTTTTTTTAATGTATAATGTATTATTTGTTTCAGAGGTACAGTTCTGTGATTCAACTGTCTTACACAATTCAAAGCACTCACCATACCAGATACCCTCCCCAATGTCTATCACCCAGCCATCCCATCCCTCCGACCTCCCACCACTCTAGTAACCCTCAGTTTGTTTCCTGAGATTAAGAATTCCTCATATCAGTGAGGTCATATGATGCATGTCTTTCGCTGATTGACTTATTTCACTCAGCCTAATACCCTCCAGTTCCATCCACGTCATTGCAAATGGTAAGATTTCATTCCTTTTGATGACTACATAAAATTCCATTGAGTGTGTGTGTGTGTGTGTGTGTGTGTGTGTGTGTGTGTGTGT
>NW_027783036.1:0-289 GCF_054177405.1 Leptonychotes weddellii | reverse complement strand
TATGGAACCAGAAAAGACCCCGAATAGCCAGAGGAATGTTGAAAAAGAAAAGCAAAGCTGGTGGCATCACAAATTTCCTCGTGTTGTTTATTATTATTTTTATGATTTCATTTTATGTTTAAACTTTTGATGCAAGTAAATCATTTTTTATGTAATAAATAAGGCACTGATCAAAGTTTATTTTGTTCCAAATAGCTAGCCAGTTGCTACAACACCATTTGCTAACTAATCTATCATTTTCCCAATGAATGATAATGCCACATTCTGTAAATTAAATCCCCATGTGGGC
>NW_027783035.1:0-289 GCF_054177405.1 Leptonychotes weddellii | reverse complement strand
TTTTTAAAGATGATAGTCAATAAAATTTGTATTAGCAAATTTATTTTAGAAAAATGCTGCTTTTAAAAAGTTACCTTTTGGGACGCCTGGGTGGCTCAGTCGTTAAGCGTCTGCCTTCGGCTCAGGTCATGATCTCAGGGTCCTGGGATCGAGTCCCGCATCGGGCTCCTTGCTCAGTGAGGAGCCTGATTCTCCCTCTTCCTCTGCTGCTCCCCCTGCTTGTGCTCTCTCTCTGACAAATAAATAAAAATCTTGAAAAAAAAAAAAGTTACCTTTTTTGCTTGATTTT
>NW_027783034.1:0-289 GCF_054177405.1 Leptonychotes weddellii | reverse complement strand
ATCCCCGATATCTGAGCACATCACCATCCCCAAAGCACTTTCCCGTCCATGGTCTCATTTATGTTCCATCTGTGACCTATGGCAAAACAGGGGTTATATGTCCATTTTGTGGACAAGAAATTGGAATTCAGGGAACCATAACAAGTGTTGAGGATGAACACAAAATTTGTTTCCTCATTTCAGCCCAAGCATTCTTACCTCTGAACCACACTGTCCTAATGAGGTGGTGTCATTAACTAATTTTTTTTTTAAAGATTGCTCAGGTTATTAGATGGACCCATGGACAAAT
>NW_027783033.1:0-289 GCF_054177405.1 Leptonychotes weddellii | reverse complement strand
GGGAAAATGTCACCAGAGCTTAAGTAGGTGGGACTTAGTTCTATCTGGTCTTCCTCAGGGGTAGCAGAATCAACACAAGATTTTGACTCAGGCATTGGTCAATTCTGCCTTCTAATTATATAGTTTTGTGCAGTCTCCTGGTCTTTTTGAACTCAGTTTTCTTTTTTGTAAGTAGATATTATATTTTGCAGGGATTAAACAGATAGTATTCATACAGCTTTTGGCCCTCACATTGATGGCACATAGAAAGCAAATGATATACGTCAGCTGCTTTACCTCCTTTTGACCC
>NW_027783032.1:0-289 GCF_054177405.1 Leptonychotes weddellii | reverse complement strand
AAAATATATATTTACCGTAGTCAGAAGAGAAAGATAATTTGGTCTTTCCTTAGCATGGCTGATTAAATTTTGGTTTTTATTATTGAGAGTTTATTATTCAGCTTCACAACTCATTCTTCAACATGTCAGGCAGTTTTTTAAGGGTTGTTGTCAAATTTGGAAAACCTCCATCGGATTTCACGTGTGAGCTCAGGGCTTCGAGTGTTTCTATGTGGTGAACTGATGGCACCCATTAGCCAAGGCTGTGGGGGAGGTCGGCGTAAGGGAGTGGGGCTGGAAGCTTCAGCCC
>NW_027783031.1:0-289 GCF_054177405.1 Leptonychotes weddellii | reverse complement strand
AACTGAGCTGAAGACAGATGCTTAACTGACTGAGTCACCCAGGCACCCCACCACCTGTATCTCTTCTTTGGTGAAATGTCTGTTCATGTCTTTGGCCAGTTTCTTGGATTGTTCTGTATATTTAATTTACATAAATGACATCTTGTTATATACCTCATTCAGTTCTTTTTTTTTTTTAAGATTTTATTTATTTATTTGTCAGAGAGAGAGAGAGAGACAGGGAGCGCACAAGCAGGGGGAGCGGCAGGCAGAGGGAGAAGCAGACTTCCCGCTGAGTAGGGAGCCCAAT
>NW_027783030.1:0-289 GCF_054177405.1 Leptonychotes weddellii | reverse complement strand
ATACATAAAAAAAAATATGTAGAATCATAAAGGAAGCATATGTTAGTCACATTCTAAATATCGAAAAAGTCAAATTCCTGATATAGTGATATATGTTTATTAATATGATATATAAAAAGATCTACATATAGATCTAAACAACAAGATCTAAATAACAAAGTTATAATTTCTCAGTAGTTAACTACAGGAATTTCTTTTTAAATTTTTTATTGTTATGTTAATCACCATACATTACATCATTAGTTTTTGATGTAGTGTTCCATGATTCATTGTTTGTACATAACACCCA
>NW_027783029.1:0-289 GCF_054177405.1 Leptonychotes weddellii | reverse complement strand
TCCTGTTGAGTTTGTAGGTGTTCAGAATGGTTTGATCCCTATCCAGCTGAATTCCTGAGAGGAGACGAAATCCAGGTCTCCTACTCCTCTGCCATCTTGCTCCGCCCCCCGGCGTCATATAAACTTTAATTGAAGGTTGTGGCATGGGCAAGCTAGGGAGAGGTTAACTAGAAGTAGAGTATCCTGTGTGGTTGGTTTGAGGAGCACATTTGACATTCACTAGTTGGTCTTAAGTTGGGAGCATGGGCAAAAATTAGGGATGCTGGCTGGCCGTCATTGACTGAGTCCC
>NW_027783028.1:0-289 GCF_054177405.1 Leptonychotes weddellii | reverse complement strand
GCAACAGGTTATAATCACACCTGGTACTGTTTGTTCAGCTGCTGCTTCTCACAAGCTCTAAGCCCTGCCAGATATTGTCTTCTTTTTGAGGCAGCCTGGAAGGCAGGGCATGGTAAGGAGTCTTCTTGCTGCTTCACAGATAGAGAAGTGAAGGCCCACTGGACTCAGTGATCACGCAGCGATTGGGACCCTGTGGCCCGCCTCCCAGTTGAGCTCCGTCCTTCCTAATGTGCAAGACGGGGAAAGATTTTTCTGTCAGACTCGCTGGGAGCTGGTAACTGAAATGTCT
>NW_027783027.1:0-289 GCF_054177405.1 Leptonychotes weddellii | reverse complement strand
TTGCCCAGATTGGGGCATGGGGCAGCTGGTGACGCACCTGTGGACTTAGGCAACACACATGCAGGCTGCATGAGGGGGGCGGTACTCCATTTTTTAAAAAAAAATTATTTTGAAATAATTGTGGGCTCACAGGAAGTGGCTGTAGACATACTACATCAGAGCCCCCTGGACTCTTCCCTTGGTTTCCCCCAGTGGTGACATGTCACGCATGTACATTGACACTGATATTGGACATTGACACTGATACAGTGTTGTCATCCAGACTACAGACCCGATGCAGATTTCACCC
>NW_027783026.1:0-3487 GCF_054177405.1 Leptonychotes weddellii | reverse complement strand
CTCGACTCGGTACCCATAGGCCCTGCAACTGGAGGTCAGGCCTCCCCAGGAAGCCCTCACCTGCCACCCTTCTCCCGGGCTCCCACTACCTGGGTAGGGCTATGATCTTAAATCTCCTCCTCTCGTACCCCTTGCGCTTTGATGTCCCTTCCCCATGGGACTTCTGCTCAGTCTCTCTCTATTGCATCTCACAGTTCCCATTTCTGATGTTGTCCCATCTTTGGCCAACTGAATTTCTGTTGCTCCAGCCAGGGCCTCCCTCTGAGTTTTGGAGGCATGCAGCCTTCCAGCCCTGCTCTCCTAACCCCATGGCCCTTGCCCAGTCCCCAGACCTGGGAGATCGGAGTCTCCAGCTTCCTGGCCCAGGCAGGGCCCCACGGCTCCTGACTAGGGTCCGCACGCGGGGGACACAGCAGCCCTCCTGTCTGTGCCGAGACCGCCCGGCAGGAGCCTGGACCCACGCTGGCCTCCCTCGGGGGCCCCATCCCACAGTAGCGGCCGAGGGGAGGGAGGCCACCCACACCCGTAAGACCTGCGCGAGGGGCCGGCCGGGCGCCGGTTGCCACGGGGCCTGGTGCCTACAGTGCGACGTTTCTCAGCAGAGTGGAGCGGGGCAGACAGAGGGCACTGCAAGGGGACAGGCTGGGCGCCCCCAGCCACGCTCCGCGCCGTGCCTGGGGTAGGACCTGGCGTCCCCCTGCCTTCAGTCAGTCTCTCGAGCAGGGGCGCAGAGGACGTCCCCCGGCCCCTTCCGTCCCTACAGCCTATGATCCCAGCCCCGTTCCCGGCCAGTTTCGCTCAGCAAGCTGCGGAGCACCAGCGTGCCCGCGATCTGCCCACCCCGAGGGGGACGTGCGTGCGCGCAGGAGTGGGGACCTTCCTGTGGACTTTCCTCCGTTGCATGAGCCCCTGGGCGGCGGTGAGCAGGCCCCTCCCCCAGGACTCACACAGCCCGCGTCGCACGTGCTCACACGGCCCGCCCTGACATGGGGGCTCGTGCAGGAGGACACCGACACCCCGGAGGGCCGCACAGCCAGCTGCTGAGACGGAAAGCCACGTGGCATCCAGAGAACGTGTGAAGGCAGGCGCACTCAGCCTGAAATGCGCTGCTTTCTGAGGTGTGATGTCCCCTCCCCAGACCATCCTCTACCCTGTGGCGTCCCTTACCTTCCTTCTGAGCACTGGGTGCTTCTCCCTAGGTCTAAACGAGGCCGCAGGCATGAGCGGTCCTTCCGGTTTCAGAGTGGTTTCATGGCTACTACCCAGGAGCCCCAGCCCACCAGTGTGAGTGGGACCGGAGGTGCCCAGGAAGTCAGGGGTCCCTCACCGGCCTGGGCCCGGTGGTTCTGATCCCAACTCTGGTGCACTCTCCCCTGTCCCAGAGCTGTCTTGGACCCCTACCACGAGGCGGTCATTCCTTAGATCTCTGGACCTCGTTAAGACACCGATGCCCCTGGAAAAGTGAATCCAGTGAACTCTCGCTGCAAGCTAGGGTCACCTGGGGAAGCTTCCACAGCAAAAGATAAACCCAGCGCGCACTGGCTGGCCGCACCCTGCACCGTCCAGAGCTCCTGCTTTGCTGACTTCCCTGATGGGATCCCAGAAACCCCTGGAGGTGGGAGCCAGGGGAGGAGGCCTGGATGTGGAGGGTCCCCATCCTCGGGACACCCCGTCCTCCTGGAGTGCCTTCCATGTCTGTACCCCTCCTGTCCCCCTGTCCTGGCAACCCCTGGTGAGCAGCTACAGAGCTTCCCATGCCTGGGGCAGAAGAGTGGCTTGTAGGGAGTTTCTGATTCTTTCTAGAGAGCGGGTGTGGGGGATGGTGAGGGGTGAGTGTGTGTGAGTGTGTACGTGTGAGTGCAAGAGTGTGCACGTGAGAGTGTGCATGAGTGAGGGACATGAGTGTGCACATGTGAGGGACAATGTGAGTGTGCACGTCCCAGTGTGCCCATGTGTGAGAGAGGACTTGAGTGTGCATGTGCAAGTGTGTACTGTATGCGTGTGTGAGTGTGCACATGTGTGAGAGATGGTGTGAGTGTGTGCGTGTGTGAGAGAAGACGTGAGTGTGCAGGTGTTAGTGTGTGCGTGTGTGAGGGATGACGTGAATGTGCATTCTGAGAGTGTGCATGTGAGTGTGCATGCGTGAGTCTCTGCATGTGTGAAGGACGACATGAGTGTGCAGATATGAGTGTGTGCATGTGTGAGGGATGACGTGAGTGTGCAGGTGTGAGACGGTGACTGCTGGGTCCTCGGAGAAGTGAGTGCACAGAACTGGGAGCCAGGAAGCGGGGCTGGCTGACTTCTCACCGGACAGCTTGGAGGCGGGTTTGGAGCAGGACCCCCAGCCTCGCTGGGCCCTGCCTCGGGGTGGGGACTCTGGAAGAGAGGGTCCACGTCCCCCAGGGGCCCCTGTCCGGGGGCGACGACTGGAGGTTGTTTTCGCCTGCTGCCTGCTTTCACCTGTGTGGGGAGAGCCCCAGTCTCTGGCTCACTCTGCCGCTCTGAAGGGGGTGCGAGGTCCTTCTAGGCGGCGGCACAGTGCTTACGTCATCTGGGCAACCTCTGTCCAGGCACTTTCCTTAAAAAAAGAGAAAAGGATGAACTGCTGCCGTATGCGGGAGCACAGAGCCGTTCCTCCTGAGCTCAGCAGGCAGGGCTGCGGTGTTCGCCCTCGGTTCCACGGAGTGTCCGTCACGAAGACTCCTCCTGTGTCCCCAGCCGCCCACCTCCGTGCCCTCGCACTGAGCCAGTCACCTGAGACTCCTGAACTAAATGATGCCTCGGGTCCTCCAGCCCTCCTCCCCCCGATGGTCTTAGCCCCAGAAGAACCAGGGGAGCTCACCCAGCTGTCTCTTTATAGCGGGGAAACCGAGAGCCAAATCCACCTGCCCCTGCTCTGAGTGCTCCTTGTCCCCTCGGCGTGACCAGCTGGTGCCTCCAGCCCACGGTGGTGACGAGGCTCCACGGCAGGAGCCGCTGGGCTGCCCAGGGGCCTTTCAGCTCGGTTGGGCCTTGCTCTTGTGCCAGCCAAGCATGGATGTGGAGAGGCCTCTGGGGACCCTCTGGGCCAGCCCCTGAGACAGAGCAGGCAGCCTCACCCAGGGCGGACAGGGTGGCGGTACCCCATACCCGCCTCCCGAGCCCAACCCTTCTTTGCTGTCTTGAAGGGGGGCAGTGACGCTTGCCCCTACTGTGCACAAGTCCGGAGCCAGAATCGGGAGGCGGGGGCGGGCAGGGGCAGCTGTGTCGGGAGGGCGTGGGGAGAAGGACGCACTGAGGACCCACTGAGGATGTACACGCACATCTGGACTTCGCCACCTTAGCGCGCCGCCAGAACCTTACTATTTCAGCGGGCCTCTTTCTTGTGCTTCTCACATAATGCTAATATCTGGGAGGTGTTTAGTAAGATTGCTGGTGGCACGTCCTCGTTTCCTGCTCCGCGGTTGGGGCATGGATTTCCCGAGGGGGACCGAAGCCTCATTGCGGC
>NW_027783025.1:0-289 GCF_054177405.1 Leptonychotes weddellii | reverse complement strand
TTTTTTTTTTTTAAAGATTTTATTTATTTATTTGACAGAGAGAGACACAGTGAGAGAGGGAACACAAGCAGGGGGAGTGGGAGAGGGAGAAGCAGGCTTCCCGCCCAGCAGGGAGCCCGACGCGGGGCTCGATCCCAGGACCCTGGGATCATGACCCCAGCCGAAGGCAGACACTTAATGACTGAGCCACCCAGGCGCCTCCTGGCTGGCTGTTTTTGCTGATCTTCTGGGGGAGGGGCCTGTTGCCATGGTTCCCAAATGTCTCCGCAGGAGCCGGAATTGCCCCACC
>NW_027783024.1:0-289 GCF_054177405.1 Leptonychotes weddellii | reverse complement strand
CAGAGAACTGCTCAAGTCTGCTTCCTTTATTAAAATGGAAACAGACAATATTTCTGAAATAAACACCAACTTGCCAGGCACCCAGATGGGTATGCGGCTTGGAGACATCTGAGACCCGGGGCCCGGGGGGCTGAGAGATCCAGGTCAGCGTTCACATCAGAATCACCTGAGGGGCTCCCTAAAGCGCGGATTGCCAGGCCCCATCTCTGAGTCTCTCAGTTCCTGGCTCAAGAGGGCTGGGGTGGGGCCTGGCGATCTGCATTCCCAACGGGTCCCACGTGACTCTGTT
>NW_027783023.1:0-289 GCF_054177405.1 Leptonychotes weddellii | reverse complement strand
AGCGGGAAGCCTGCTTCTCCCTCTCCCACTCCCCCTGCTTGTGTTCCTGCTCTCGCTGTCTCTCTCTCTGCTGAATAAATAAAATCTTTAAAAAAAAATTTAAAATAAATTAAAAAAAAGAACAGAAAGGCGAGTCACAGACTGTGGTGCGTATATCTAATAAAGGACTCATGTTTAGTTATATTTTTTTAAAACTCTCAAAACTCAATAATAAAAAACAACCCAATTTTAAAAATAGACAAAGATTCAAAGAGACAAGCCACCAAAGAAGGTATACAGATGGCAAATA
>NW_027783022.1:0-289 GCF_054177405.1 Leptonychotes weddellii | reverse complement strand
TTTGGGCATCTCGTGACAGGTTGACCAGGGTCCTTCCCCAGAGGGGAATATTTTGCTATGAGCAAATCTCAAGGAACGGCCTCATCCAACTTCCCACCTCAGAGGAAGCAGAACTGACAGGCGAATTCCCAGTACCTGAGAAAAGCAGCAGTGCCAAAGGGTGACCGTGGGGTTCCTGAGCTTCTCTTGAAGGCCACAAGTGTTCATTAACTCTTCCTGCTCTTTACTCAGGATGTCTTGGATACTTTCTGAAAGGCAGGTTGAAGTGCAGGAAGATAAAATGGATTAA
>NW_027783021.1:0-289 GCF_054177405.1 Leptonychotes weddellii | reverse complement strand
TGTTTCTTTTTTTCCTTAGTGACCCAAAGTTAAGCAAGTTGTTTTTATGTATAAATGACATCTGGCCCTGAATTTTGCTCTTTTCTGATTGCAAGTGTCAATCATATGAATTAAATAGTCTGTCTCTCACCTGTGAAGTTAGTTTATCAGACTGACCCCAGCAGGACATTCAATTTAGCTAGAAAATAACTGTTGTGTTCATCTACATGTGCCAGGTATAGGGGATGCTGGGGTAAGGGATTCATTCCACTGCCTTCCTCTGGAGCCTCCGCAGCCTGGTGGGAGAGAG
>NW_027783020.1:0-289 GCF_054177405.1 Leptonychotes weddellii | reverse complement strand
TTGAGGAATATAATTCCATTTTTTACCAAGAGACTCAATGGGAAAATTCTACTTTATCACCAGTTTTAAGTAATTTGAGTATTCCATACGTCAGTTACAATCATGTTTGCCAGAGTTTCACAATTGAAATATATTACCTGTGTTGAGTATTTGCCATTTGCCAATCCCAGTGAGTGTTTCACCTGTTTCCATTCTGCTCTGTGCCCACCACCAGCTGGGCTTCCTTGCCAGCTGATGTCCAAGGCAGCAGCTTGCTCCATCCCTCTCAGGGCTCGGGCAATCACCCCCC
>NW_027783019.1:0-289 GCF_054177405.1 Leptonychotes weddellii | reverse complement strand
GGGTGTTATGCACAAACAATGAATCATGGAACACTACATCAAAAACTAATGATATAATGTATGGTGATTAACATAACAATAAAAAATTTAAAAAAAATTTAGCTATTTCATATTAAGTGCTACCATGTTCCAGGCACTGAGTTAGGGACTGTGATTTAGAAATAGATGAGACATTTTCCTTGTCTCAAAAATTAAAAAATCAGGCCCTATAAAAAACTAAATGGTACAGTAGAGGTATGTAAAAAGTATAAAGGGGACTCCAGAAACATCCACCCTGACAAAGTAAGGA
>NW_027783018.1:0-289 GCF_054177405.1 Leptonychotes weddellii | reverse complement strand
CGAGATGTGAACAAGACAGACACAATCCCTTCCCCTCTGGAAGTTGCAGTCTGATACAGAAACTACTTATACTACTTATAACTACTAAGAAATTATAACACAGGGTGATAAGAGCTGTAATAGGGTAAATGCAAGGTGCTTGGAGGCATATACCCCCAATCTTGCCAAAAGTGTGGTTGGAGAAAGCTGCTTTTTTTTTTAAGATTTTATTTATTTAGGGGCGCCTGGGTGGCTCAGATGGTTGAGCGTCTGCCTTCGGCTCAGGTCATGATCCCAGGGTCCTGGGATC
>NW_027783017.1:0-289 GCF_054177405.1 Leptonychotes weddellii | reverse complement strand
GTCCTCCCAACATGTTCCCAGGGGCTCTGCTTGCTCACCATCGATGACAGAGAGCTCACTGCCTATTACATCTTTGGATGGCTATGACCACAGGAAAGGTCTTTGTTCTGCTCGGTCCAAATGTCCCCTTGTGCTTTCCTAAGAGCCCAGAATCTGCTCTTGGTCACACAGAACCTTCCTGAACCTCTGCCATGTCTCTGGGGTCAAAAGGAGGTAAAGCAGCTGACGTATATCATTTGCTTTCTATGTGCCATCAATGTGAGGGCCAAAAGCTGTATGAATACTATCT
>NW_027783016.1:0-289 GCF_054177405.1 Leptonychotes weddellii | reverse complement strand
CACCCGCGGGCTCCCCACACACTCCCGCGGACGCCCCACGCATCTGAGGGCGCTCCCCCCCACACACGCACCTGCGGGCGCTCCCACACACACACACACCCGCGGACGCCCCACGCATCTGAGGGCGCTCCCCCAGACACCCGCGAGCTCCCCTCACCGCCCGCGCAGCCCTCCCAGTCTCCCGCACACTTCCATCCTCAGTTATTTCTCAAAGGGAGCCCCACTGTCAGTGTCAACTGCCCCCCTCAGGTGGCCCGCAGCGACACACGCCAGGAAGCCGCACAGCCGC
>NW_027783015.1:0-3487 GCF_054177405.1 Leptonychotes weddellii | reverse complement strand
TTCCACTATTCAGAAATTGGTCATTCAAGGAAAGGCTTAACAGGCTTTCTAAATAATACACATTAAAAAAAAAAAAAGGAAACAGATCTTTGGAATAAAGAACATTCTTAAGAAAATAAATGTGGATGTGAAAACTAAAGGATAACCAGACTATCCATAATTACAAAGAAATAATAAGACTGCTTAAATCTTGATAGAGAATTATTTAAGCTAGAAATACAAAACAAAGGAATGTTTCCGTCAGTGCTGGAGTAACCCCTGAATAATTTACAGCTGCTTTTCTTTAGGGACGCAAGTAATTATTTTCTAACCTATCAGCATAGATTATCAGGTTTGTGCATTTGTATAAAATAGCCTTATTGTATTTATTATTATAATTTATGATTTCTTTTTGCTATTCAAGGACTTTGTTATGATTTAAATGGTTTGCACAAGGTCATTCTTTGGAGACTTTGGATTTCTAGTACAAAATCTTTTCTAAGTTCCTAACTTGAGTTCCTCACAGTGTGCTTTAAAACTATAATATTACAATTCCATACTTGTAAACCCAAAGATTAAATATTTCTTTTTACCTTAATAGACTTTATGAAAATATTTCAGAAAAAAAAGGTAATAACATCTTGGTTAATGTTAATATATATAGGTAAAGCGTTTTAAAATTCTATTTTAAAGAGAGACTGTTTCCATTAAGTTGATTTTAAATAAAGTCGCAGGAACTTATTCATTGAGTAAAGATCATGATTACAGAATAGAATTTATTTAAAGTACTATTTTATAATGTTCTGTTTCTCTGGAAGATTAACATTTAGAAATCATTTCATGAACTCACATACTACTTTTTACTTTTGTAATGTAGGACATAAGTCTTTCTAAATCACATAATATGTGTTCTAATTTTACTAGCATCAGAGTAAAAGGCTTTGGGAGCAATGGCTTCTCCATCTGAGGAATAAAAGTCATAATTAATTGATCTTTGTATGCAATTCAGAAACAGTTTTATATAAAAGTGTGTATGCATTTTATTGTGATTTCATGAGTTCGCAGAGTCCAGTGATTCTGATGGCTGAATGTTGAATTGAACTCTTAATTTGAAGTCTTTTGAATTCCTAATGAATTTCACAGTACCATTACCATCAGTCAAAGATGTTTTCTTTTATTGTTATTCATGTTCAAGTCATCATAAAATCACAGTGACTCGGCAAAGTAGGTAATATGAAATGTACTATGATTGAAAGCCATAATGGTTGAATCACTAGTTTGTATAAAGTATATGATACCCTTGGTTATGTTTCTTACGCATTTATCATTTTAAAATTTAGAAAATGTATTCAATCACTTGCATAGCTCACTGAACCAAAATGTTGAATCAAAAAATGTGTCAGACTGAAGACAGAATAAAATATAACAAAATGTCAATATCCTTTCACAGTTTTGTTTAGTCACAAATTTTGTTTGTCTTTGACTCTTTCCTTTCTTGTTATAAGATAGATTAATTAAACTGAACACTACATTTCAGTCATACACAATACAAATGATCTTCTAATCAGGAAGATCTTCTTAAATGGCCCCGACAGTTCCTCCATAGTCCCAAATCTAAGATTTTCCTCATTAGTTTCTAGACACAGAGAGAATAATGAAATGTCTCCTTCTCATTCTGCAAAGAAAAATATTCAGTGACTGTTTTCATAAGTGTTTTAGCTGGAAAATTATTCCATGGTACATTTGTACTTTTACTAAAAGACATTTCTTTGGAAAAATATATTTGAGGATACTTATTACTATATTATGCCCTATTGACAGGGTTTTCTTAGGTACAGAACAGATCTTGAGACTATAGAATGCAGAGATTTCTCATTTTACTTGAGCAAATTGTCAAAAATTATTTCATGGAACAGCTTTCTAAATATATGTTCTGTGGGTGGCACAGAGTCGGGGAGGCTTTGGCAAAAGGTATTCTAGAGCAAGAGCATCTAAAGAAAAAAAATTGCCTTCTTGTTTAGGTTCCATTTATAGATGTTTCTTTGAAAACATTGTTATTCCTCTTCCTCATATATTCTTTACGCTAGGGACAGAATCATAAATATTAAACCAAGTTTGATTATTTACAGAAATACAGTATTATGTGGGGGGCTGCTGCACCATGGTGTCATTTTATTCCTCCCAGAGGCAAACCCTAATACAGTGCTCTGAACAGCTCTATTTGGAGTGAGAAACCTGTCTATAGAACCCAGAACCTTAGGATCTTGGCCTTTTATAATCCTTTAAATCCCAACATAATAGAAGCAGAGTTGAATTTTTTAGGGTATAAAACCCAAAGTTAATATTTGGGTTACTGTATGTGATTCCCTGTGGTGCCAATTACAGAACCTGGTGAGTTCTGTGTTTCATGACTAACAGCAATGTTCGGTCTACTTAAGGGACATCAGTTCCATAGGCCTGGCTCTAATACATTGAAGGAACTTGCAGTCAGGAAAAACAAAATAATGTTTACAGATAATGGCACTGATCTAAAATTTAAACTTGGCAACTGAGGTTGTGTCAGTGGTGACTCATTTCCTAGTGGGTTTGCTTTTTGTTTCGATGTTCACAGTGTTGGATGCATAGCGAATTTAATTAGATTCCATTTGTTGTAGGAGTATACCCATGCAGGATACATCTTCACACCTTTCTTTCTAATGATATACTACTTCAATCTGGTAGCATATGCCCTGAACTCAGCAGAACAACCAGACACAAAATGTAGCCTCAGGTGGAATTCAAGGAAGGGTTAGAGAGACAAATGAAAGCATATATGTCGAATTACTGCAAGATATTGCTGGCTGCTGGTACTAAACGGTGTGTGCACCTCTCCAAGGTCACACCCTCCCTCTGTGCGCTTTGGCCCATCTCACCCGGCCTCCTCAGGGATAATATTCTAGGAATTCCTGTTTCCTTTAATTTTTTGCATTATTACTCATCCCATCTATTTTATCATACCCAGAGTAAAACTATTGTATCTCCAGAATTAAGAATAAATCCTTCCCACCCCCCATTCCTCAATTGCTACAACCTCATTATCCTTTTCCTCTTTACAACAAACAACGTCTTGGGCCCTTGTGAGGGTAGAGGATGTGGTCTCCGAATGCTTAGGAGTCTGGTTGCCTCCTCTGGGCACCAGGTCCTTTGAAGCTTCCTGAATGGGTGAGATGCATGGTCAGCTCAGACACGGGGACATGTGCTCCTGGGTGTCTGAATGCACGTTAGTTCAAGACGTTTACTTACTGGATACTGAAGCTCAAAAGTGGTCCAACTGTTTATATCCCCTGCCTCTAATTCTTCTCCTTTCTCTCTTCTATATGTGTCAGTTTGCTCTTGACCACCATAACCTAATGAATCTTCTCTTGTTTCTCCTTCAATGATACCACTGATGCTTTACTATGATCCAATGGCGGGTTGCAACTTCTCTAACTTGACCTATCAGCATGCATTACCAGATGAGATCACTCTT
>NW_027783014.1:0-289 GCF_054177405.1 Leptonychotes weddellii | reverse complement strand
CCACACCCACCACATCCCATACTCGCCGGTTTCGGTGGATTTGCGGCTGATTTCTGTGCTGGAGATGGCTGGGCCTCGGGAGAAGCCAGATAAGCAGAATTTCCCAAGCGGGACCACTTGACCCAACTGACTGGGGTCCGCTCTGGGGCCAGCGTAGGGGTCTGCGATTTTATGACGGCGTTTTTGCCCTTTCAGGGCCACCTGTTGACGCATCACCCGTTGAAAAGCTGGCCGGGGTCAGTGATGCGCTTCCACTGAAGGCTGTGAGACAGTGACGTCCAGTCGTCCC
>NW_027783013.1:0-289 GCF_054177405.1 Leptonychotes weddellii | reverse complement strand
CGGGCGCCTGGGTGGCTCAGTTGGTTAAGCGACTGCCTTCGGCTCAGGTCATGATCCTGGAGTCCTGGGATCGAGTCCCACATCGGGCTACCTGCTCAGCAGGGGGTCTGCTTCTCCCTCTGCCCTCTTCCCTCTCGTGCTCTCTGTCTCTCATTCTCTCTCTCTCAAATAAATAAATAAAATCTTTAAAAAAAAAAAAGACAAGGATATCTGCTATCACCACTTCTAATCCACATCATGCTAGAGGCTCTAGACAGTATGATATAAGGCAAAAAAAAGAGGGGTGCCT
>NW_027783012.1:0-289 GCF_054177405.1 Leptonychotes weddellii | reverse complement strand
AGATTTATTCCCAGGTATCTTATGGTTTTGGGTGCAATTGTAAATGGGATTGACTCCTTAATTTCTCTTTCTTCTGTCTTGTTGTTTCATCCTGATTCTATCTTATTCCTGCCTCTGTTTTGCAGATGGGAAGTCCCAGGCATGGGCTAAAAATAGCTTGCCTAAGATCAGACAGATTAGAAGTGGTACTACTGGGATTTGTATCAGGTGTGGCTCCAGCCCAGGTTCTTTCTCTTTATTCTCTTCCCCTCTCCTAAAAGTGAATGAATGACATTGACAGCCTAGGGTA
>NW_027783011.1:0-289 GCF_054177405.1 Leptonychotes weddellii | reverse complement strand
CAGCGCAGGGGCACCTCCATGTCACACACGGAACAGCGCAGGCCACACCCTGGCCTGGTGGGGCCAGAGTCGGAGCTGCTTACTAAGAAGCTGTGGTTAGGGACACCGAGGGGCAGGTGGTCTGGCAGGTGCATTCCTGCTCGGGGACCTGTGGTCAAGGCCCCTCCACGGTCACATAGAAGTGGTGCCTTCACTGCAACGGGACGTCTGCTGTTGGACTGTCATTCATTTCCTCTGCTTCCCCAACCCAGAGCCCGGCTTTGCTTTGGGAAACCACCTCTTCCCTGCC
>NW_027783010.1:0-289 GCF_054177405.1 Leptonychotes weddellii | reverse complement strand
TTTGGGAGGCAGTTTCTTCTAACAGACCAAAATATGCCCAAAATCTAGTGTGTGGCACTGATCTATTCACCGGCCTGATCATATTTGATCTTTTTTTTTTTTTCTTTCACTTTATTTTTCTCCAGTTTCAGGTCTCTTCTGATTTGTTTAATATATGTTTATCTGGGGTCATTGTTACCCATTTAGCATTTTATTCTCTTATTCATCTATTGTCCTCTGGACAAAGTGACAAGACGGAAAAACTCACCTTAAAAAAAGGAGAAAAAGAGGCAGTACTGATTGCCAGGGA
>NW_027783009.1:0-289 GCF_054177405.1 Leptonychotes weddellii | reverse complement strand
TAGCCAGAGGAATGTTGAAAAAGCAAAGCAAAGCTGGCGGCATCACAATTCCAGACTTCAAAATAGCAGGTCTTTTGATGAGAAAAACAATGTGCGTTACTTTAGTAAGAATCTAGTGCTTTGTCCAACTGAAAAAAATGTCAGTGTTTTAAAAATTGTCAGATTATCACAGTAGTCATACGTAATATTTCACCTTCTGGCAGCACATCAAATTTTTTACAATAAAATAAAAATACCTAATAAAAATGTGCACTGATGATAGAAACATCAATATAGATAATACTATATT
>NW_027783008.1:0-289 GCF_054177405.1 Leptonychotes weddellii | reverse complement strand
TCCATTAGCATGATAAATCGTTCTCCACCCCCTCACTTTCAGTCTAGGTGTCTTTAGGTATAAAATGAGTCTGTTGTCTACACCATATGGATGCTTCTTTCTTTTTTATCCAATCTGATATTCTGTATCTTCTGATTGGAGCATTTAGCCCATTTACATTCACAGTAACTATTGAAAGATATGAATTTAGTGCCATTGTATTACCTATAAAGTCCCTATTTCTGTAGATTGTCTCTGTTTCTTTCTTGTCTGTGTTACTCTTGGCCTCTCTCTTTGTTTATAGGATCCC
>NW_027783007.1:0-289 GCF_054177405.1 Leptonychotes weddellii | reverse complement strand
TTGGAAGCAAGCTTTTCAGATAATTTCACTATCTTTAGTTCCCATGCATTCCAAAAAGTTTCACTTTTAAAAATGGTACCAGGAACTATAAAATGCCAAGAAATGTTAACAAAGAGCAAGAAAAAGATCTAGAAAACAATTTAATTACTTTTTAATTTTTTTTTTATTTTAAATATTTTATTTATTTGACAGAGAGAGAGACACAGCGAGAGAGGGGACACAAGCAGGGGGAGTGGGAGAGGGAGGGAGAAGCAGGCTTCCCGCGGAGGCAGGGAGCCTGATGTGGGGC
>NW_027783006.1:0-289 GCF_054177405.1 Leptonychotes weddellii | reverse complement strand
GTATATCTCTTCACCACATGCTTTATTGTGTGTCTGCTCACTAATCGATTATAGAATTTCTTTTAACTTATTTATATTCGGTATTAAACCAAATGCAGCTAATGCAACACCTGAAATAGTTTTCCCAGTCTGGAAAAGGAAGAATTTATTTAATTTATTTATATATTTATTTATTTATATATTTTTAATGTAGGGTCATATTTTCCAAACTCTGCTCTCCAAAGCACTAGTTCTCAAGCTGAGTGTTCTGTGTTATGAAGGGTGCCATGGTCAATGTTTGAGGGACCGT
>NW_027783005.1:0-289 GCF_054177405.1 Leptonychotes weddellii | reverse complement strand
TCAGAATGGTTTGATCCCTATCCAGCTGAATTCCTGAGAGGAGACGAAATCCAGGTCTCCTACTCCTCCGCCATCTTGCCTAGGCATTCCCTTCCTGCTGACTTTAAACAGAAGGCATCTAACTTCCTACAACATGTGATTCAGTCAGGGGGTAAAGATGAGACTACAATGTTATGCTAATTAAACCATGGTGTTCTTGAAATAAGTTGTCAGTACTAAAGATACCTTTAAAGAGGTCAAGATCATGATCACCAGTCACATGTCTTCTATGTGTAAATGACCCTAGAAG
>NW_027783004.1:0-3487 GCF_054177405.1 Leptonychotes weddellii | reverse complement strand
ATCTAAAACTAATGATGTAATGTATGGGGATTAACATAAGAATTAAAAAAAAAAAGAGATAACACTAAAAGTTCTTATAAATATTGTAATATTATGACTGCCAATATGGACCAAAGCACCTGGCTCTAGTGACGTATATGAGATTCCAAGCTCTGTCCCTACATTGCTATGACTTCTCTGTGTCTTCAGTTTCCCCATCTGTAAAATGAGATCATTGTGGCAATTCTCCTTGTATCACAGTGACTCTACTATGCTTGAGGGGAGTAGTAATTTTGGCAGAAAAACACAAAGAAAAGTGATCCATTATTCTGATATTATTAATCTGATTTTAAATACCTAAAGAAGAGGATTATTTAACTACCTGGAAGGGAAAACTGTCCTGACTCAATATTATCTATCAGTGTCCCTGATGAGACCACAAGATCCAGACTATGTTTCCACAGTAAAATCTGAATCATAGGTTTATATGCTTAGAACATCCTTCAGTAGAAATAGAAAGATTCCATCAGCTAAATTCATAATGAATTTATATTTCAAGAAATTTAGAAAAGGTTTCTTTGGAAACACTAGTTGCTGTGGTATTTCTGTGCTATATTTTGTCATGTCTGTTTTGAAGGTACATGTGACCCGGCCATCCTGAAATCCTGTTATTTTTGAAATTACAGGAAATGCTTTCAGCAAAGTTGACTTGTTTATATCCTTTTATATTATTGACATATTTTAAATAAAAAGTGTTTTTAATGATGAGACAGAAACAGTAAAATATATATTACAATATACTTATTCTTATTTACTGATGAGGGAAAATGAAATAAAGTATTTAGATAAAGATGATGATTAAAACACCCAATAGTAGAGAAAGATTATATAACTGGAAAACAGAGAGTATATCTCATATTGATTCCTAAAGTTATTTTTACTTTTTTTCCTTTTGTTGTTGGTTTTCACTTCCCATTGTTCATTCAAAACCAAACATACAACAGTCAAGATCATTGGCCATGATTAGAAAAAAAGAGCCCAAAATAGCAGGATAAATGCTGCTCCCTTACTTTCCTTCAGGCATATGAAATGCCAGGCAGACCTTGCAATCTTATCACCTATGATGTCAAATGGATGACCTCAAGAACAGTAAATATACTGAACCTTGAAGGGGCGATCTTACCATTCTTCTGGAATATTTTACTATGGAAATTAACTGCATGGAGGACCACAGGGGAAGGGAGGGAAAACTAAATGGGAAGAAATCAGAGAGGGAAGCCATGAGAGACTCTGGACTCTGGGAAACAAACTGAGAGTTACAGAGGGGAGGGAGCAGCGGGGTGGGGTAATCAGGTGATGGGTAATAAGGAGGGCACATGTTGTGATGAGCACTGGGTGTTATACGCAACTAATGCATCATTGAACATGACATCAAAAACTAATGATGTACTATATGCTGGCTAACTGAACATAATAAAAAAAAAGAAATTAACTGCAGACACATTTTAAGAATTCCATGCAAAAATAAAACATGTAAAAACAGACTTAGAAGTTTGAAAATAAAGGCAGGTGAGCAGTTGCTCTACATGTAAACACCATTTGTAAACTTTTGGAGAACAAACAAACAGCAGTAATAAATTATTTATATGTTTATAACCCAAGGGAAGAGTGCATGTACCAAGAAACAGTCATTCTTCTGTTCTTGCTTTCTACCTTTCTCCCTTAATACAATGTTATATTTCCCAAATAAAATTTTATATCCCATGAGCTAAATTTTTTACATTTATTTCTCTTTAATAATAAAGCTCAAATTAAATCACTATTTATGAGCTACAGAGAACGTTTCTCTGTGGCTCAGAAAATAATTTGATGTTCACTGAATATCTAACATCTGTAAGGCACCAAGACTATCATTTGGGAAGCAGTAGAAGGAAGATTAAATAAGTATTTCAAATGGCTCCTGGGACAATTCATTATAGATCTTCATACATTTTCAGAAAGGCAGACAAAGAAAATAGGTGATTTAGTATGAACAGGGAAATACACAATGTATAAAGGAAAGCATTACTCTGGAAAGCTTTCCCTCTTTTGAATTTGAATTCCTTCTTCTAAACTCCCACTGCACTTATATTTTCTAGTAGAGTGAGAATTTCATGGTTTTTATTTTATTTCCATGTGCTTTTCCACTAGACCTTAGCCTGTGCTTTTGGCTAAGAATAAATATTTAACACCTAATATATCAGTTATGAATGGCTACGTAACAAACCAAACTTATTGGCTTAAAACACCAATGATTTATCATTTCTCATATTTCTCTTGGTTGACTAGTTTGTCTATTGACCTCACTTGGGTCCCAGATGTGGTTGCATTCTTCTGGTAGCTTGAATGGGGCTGGATGGTCTAAGATGCCCTCACTCCCTTGTTTTGGGCTTCACCTGTGATGGCTTAAATGACTGGGAGGTGCTGAGATTCTCTCTCCACATGAGAGAATCCTAGATTCTTCTAAGTGTGATCACAGGGTTCCAAGAGAGCCAGCCCCAGTGACAAGTGCTCATCAGTCCTCTGCTTGCATCATATGTGAAGATCTTTCATTGGCAAAAGCAAGTCACGTGGCCAAGCAAAGAATCAATGTGTAAGGTTTGATACAAGGGTTATATACAACGATATGGATATAAGGAGATGTGATTCATTGGTGTCCATTAATGTAATAATATACCACACCTAGGCTTAGTTCATTGACTGAACCAAACAATGTAGGCATGCATTAAATATTTGTGGAATTGTAACTTATTCAATTACCTCTTCTGGAACAGTGTAGAGAAAGTATTTGCTTCCTAGAAAGGGAAATTACATTCTTCAAGCAACAAATTAAAGTGTGTCTTCAATCAGGAGGAAAATGAAACAGTTTCTCTAGAATAGATAGAACCCAACTAATGGATTTCTCTTGGCTCTTAAAATGGAAGAATCCAACATATTTTACCACTTAGAAGTCTGTAAGGAGATTTAGTATATCAAGAAGCAGTATAGTTGATAATGTACTAGCAACTGCTTATAACACTGATCGTCAGTAGGTTTTTTATATTCACTTTTGTGTGTAATAGATCTAAGCCACCATTTGCAATCTAAACCAGTTAGCAAAAAGGTAAATACACTGTGATCTCCATTTTACCTGAATACATTTGTTTTGTTTCAAAATCAAATATACAAACAACAAAAAACTAAAGAGTTAAAAAGTAATATATAATGCTCCTATATATAAGATATATAATATATTAATGCTCCTACCCTAATAAACTTCATAAGAGTAATTATCCAAAAACTCACAAAAGGTCATAAACATCCAAATTATGCCTAATCCTAGATGTTCATCAAACCAAAAATATTAATGTATTTCTCCAATATTTAAATATTTTAAAACATGCTATTTTCCTAAGATTTATAAATATCTCTTTTTGGCAACAAGCCAAGTCATAAAAACAATACCTTTTGAAACAAACTGAGGGTTGCC
>NW_027783003.1:0-289 GCF_054177405.1 Leptonychotes weddellii | reverse complement strand
CACACACTTACTCTTCTCCGACCTTTCTCTCTCCCTTGCTCATGTACACACTGTCGTCCTGCCTGTGCGCCACCTCCCCGGCCTCCGCCGTGGCCCTTCGTTCCCTTTCCCCCGCAGGGGCTCCACGTGTAGCCCGAGGGAGACTTCAAAGCCCGCTCAGGTCCCTCCTGTGCTGGGACATCCCGGCTCCCATCTCGCTCAGGGTTGAAGCCGAACCCCTCACCCCGGCCCACGGGCGCCGCAGGAACGACCTCGCCCCCCAACTCCTCTTTGTCCCCCCGGCACCGCA
>NW_027783002.1:0-289 GCF_054177405.1 Leptonychotes weddellii | reverse complement strand
TGATAAGGAAGAGTGTTAATTGTCTGTACATTCTAAAAGGAAATGCCAAAGCATCTAGGCAAAATTTGCTATGTGGTAATCCAAAACACAGTTTGGCCACCTTTAACTCCACACTCCACTTCTAGGGTATTTATTTTAAAAAAGGGACTGCGACTCTGGAAAACAGTATGGAGGTTCCTCAAAAAGTTGAAAATAGAGCTACCCTATGATCCAGCAATTGCACTACTGGGTATTTACCCCAAAGATACAAAAGTAGGGATCCGAAGGGGTACGTGCACCCCGATGTTTA
>NW_027783001.1:0-289 GCF_054177405.1 Leptonychotes weddellii | reverse complement strand
GAGACCATGGAGAAATTATTGAACCTTTCTGGCCTCTGTTTTCTCTCCCATTACATGGGAATGTTTTGAGGACTCAGTGAATCTTGTGCCTTGTTAAACGAATTTACGGGTGTTACCTTGCTGAACGTTACTTTTCTCATCTCTGAAAGGAGAGGTATAAATCTCTGCCCTCTATATATTAAGGTAGCTCTGAGATCAAGTGAGAGCCCAATCCCTTTGCAGCACGAATCATGCTGGCCTGCAGGGATGGAATGAGAAGAGCCTTAAGAGAGAGAAGTGAGAGAGGATG
>NW_027783000.1:0-289 GCF_054177405.1 Leptonychotes weddellii | reverse complement strand
TACATGGGGCGCCTGGGTGGCTCAGTTGGTTAAGCGACTGCCTTCGGCTCAGGTCATGATCCTGGAGTCCCGGGATCGAGTCCCGCATCAGGCTCCCTGCTCAGCGGGGAGTCTGCTTCTCCCTCTGACCCTCCTCCCTCTCGTGCTCTCTGTCTCTCATTCTCTCTCAAATAAATAAATAAAATCTTTAAAAAAAAAATATATATATATATATGTACATGTAGAAAATAATACATTAATGCTTCCCATTACTATTTACGGGCATGTTACGGTTTATGATGCATTTTTC
>NW_027782999.1:0-289 GCF_054177405.1 Leptonychotes weddellii | reverse complement strand
CCTAGGCTCCTCCTATTCCTTTACTGAAGAATTTTCGATAGGATCTCCGTGGACTATGAAAAAGAAATTAATCTGCTTTGCTGAGAGTCAAGCCACCTTCTAGGATTTGAATCAACCTTCTCAAGTCCAGGCTTGAACCATGCATTCCAAATAAATTGGTCAATATTCTGTTCCATACATACCCTTTGTACCTTCCCATCTCTGAGCTTTTTCACCATGTGGTTGCCTCTCCCTAGAATAACATTCTTGGTTCTCCCTACATCTACCTGTCAGTGTCCTCCTTCCCTAA
>NW_027782998.1:0-289 GCF_054177405.1 Leptonychotes weddellii | reverse complement strand
TTGTTTGGTCATTGATTTATCTCAAAGATCTTGGGCAAGATATCTCTTCCTGTGGATCATCTGCTTCTGAAGATTCACTAGAGAGTCTTTGTCTTATAATTGTTGTTTTTTTTGTGTGTTTTTTTTTTTTTTCAATTTGTTTGCTTACTTTATTTTGTTTTAATTCTTCTTGTTGGAGAAAAGACAATGTTGTTTTAGTCGGGAAACAAGTATCCAAGGATCCACCCAATGAGTTTTACTACTCTGTTGGTTATTAGCATTACCCCTTAACTCCAAAGGTCTTCAAGTA
>NW_027782997.1:0-289 GCF_054177405.1 Leptonychotes weddellii | reverse complement strand
AGGTCCTGGGATGGAGCCCCGCATCGGGCTCCCTGCTCGGCGGGAAGCCTGCTTCTCCCTCTCCCACTCCCCCTGCTTGTGTTCCCTCTCTAGCTATCTCTCTCTCTGTCAAATAAATAAATAAAATCTTTAAAAAAAAAAAATGTTTAAAGAAAGTGCATTTATTCTCCTCATGCACGTCCCACGCTCCAAGCCTGGGCAAGGCACCTTCCCATGCCTAGAGGCATTTCTCTGAGCCAGGACCCACCTCTGCTCCCACAGAGGGACCACAGGCCCCAGGAGGCAGCGA
>NW_027782996.1:0-289 GCF_054177405.1 Leptonychotes weddellii | reverse complement strand
CCATTATGTGATGGATTCTTTTGTTTTGACTTACTTTATCCAAATGGTAAGACACTGTACACTCTGATCTGCATTTTTTTTTTACTGAGCAATTGTGAAAGTGTTTTTTTTTTTTTTTTAAGTAGGCTCTACACCCAATATGGGGCTTGAACTCACAACCCCAAATTCAAGAGTAGTATGCTCTACCAATGGAGCCAGGTGCCCCTGTGAACGTGTTTTAATGTTTGCAATTATTCATTCTTCCCCTGTAGATGGAATGTATGAGAAATCCATGTTCATTGTTATAACC
>NW_027782995.1:0-289 GCF_054177405.1 Leptonychotes weddellii | reverse complement strand
GTGGCTCAGTTGGTTAAGCGACTGCCTTCGGCTCAGGTCATGATCCTGGAGTCCCGGGATCGAGTCCCGCATCGGGCTCCCTGCTCGGCAGGGAGTCTGCTTCTCCCTCTGACCCTCCTCCCTCTCATGCTCTCTGTCTCTCATTCTCTCTGTCTCAAATAAATAAATAAAATCTTTAAAAAAAAAAAAAAAAAAAAAACAAGAGAACTCCATTCAATAAAGGCCAAACCTCCAATAAGGGTAACTGTCATTTACAGTCTGTGGTTTCTGCTCCTGGCCCTCCACAATC
>NW_027782994.1:0-289 GCF_054177405.1 Leptonychotes weddellii | reverse complement strand
CCTGTCCTTCCCCTGGCCATTGCTTCCCTAGGAGTAAGGATGAAGGTAGATACAATTTTATGGTGAAGGAAGAAAGTAGTACCTCAAACCATCTAAAGGAGCAGATACAATAATTTAGTTAACTTTCAGCTGCATGATGTGATTTAAGTCTTTTTGAAATTGCATGTTTTCTTTTTTTTACTTTTTTATTTATTTATTTTTATTTATTTATTTATTTATTTATTTTTAAATTTTTAAAATTTTATTATGTTATGTTAGTCACCATACAATGCATCATTAGTTTTTGATG
>NW_027782993.1:0-3487 GCF_054177405.1 Leptonychotes weddellii | reverse complement strand
TTTTTTTTTTTAAAGATTTTATTTATTTATTTGAGACAGAGAGAATGAGAGACAGAGAGCATGAGAGGGAGGAGGGTCAGAGGGAGAAGCAGACTCCCTGCCGAGCAGGGAGCCCGATGCGGGACTCGATCCCGGGACTCCAGGATCATGACCTGAGCCGAAGGCAGTTGCTTAACCAACTGAGCCACCCAGGCGCCCCAACCACATTCCTTTAATAATGGAGGAAAAACATCCCAGTTGTGTGGGAACCTACACACCTACTTCTGCAGCATCAAGTAATGATGGCATTCTGTAGTTGGACCTGATATTCAACATGAGTGAAGTTGATCAAATAACTGAACACAGGCAATGAAATGACCTGGATAACTCAATTTCTTTCTAGTAAATTAATCTTGGATAGTATCAGGGATAAGACACCTTTTGAAAACAGCTAATTTGGCTTGACATTGTTCCTTTAAAGGTTTTATAAATAATTACCTGCTCTAGGCATGTCTAGGCAGCTGCATTTTAATTATGCATCCCCACTGAAAAGTAGAAGTCATGAAAAATGATCCCGAGAATAACAAAATACCTTAAGCACTTCACATAGATTTACATATTGATAGACAGGTGAGTATTCAGCCTCAACCTACCTTAACAGGATCTTCAGGGAAATTGCTAGTGGGCTAGTCAAGCACGAGACTAACCATCTGAAAGGTCAGTTTGGTTCCCAGTGGCATCCCAAGTGAAGCAGCGTGTTATTGCGAAAGCCAACAGCAGTTGAATTCTGTATGAAAACCATCGCAGTGGCCAGTATTTGTCATGTGACCGCCCAGTGTCGAATACAGATTAGGTAATCAGTAAATGTAGATTGAATAAACTTAAAGGGCTTCTGCCTTCCCCAAATAGAAACGACAGATACATATATTTTTTAAATTGTGACTTGCCTCCCCAAGGTTTAGCCAGTACAATCTGTTGTATTAAATGGAGTTGTCTTTTAATTAACTTTTTTTCCTCTTGGCAGGTTCATATAAGTACCACCGGGTTAATTGTGACCCCACCCCCCAGCAGTCCAGTGACAACTGGCCCCTCGTTCACTTTCCCGTCGGATGTTCCTTACCCAGCTGCCCTTGGAGTGAGTACAGCTTCTCCATCTCTGTTTCTCTCTCAGGTATTTAGTCCCATTAATCTGGCACACCCCACCACCTAACACCTGCAGTTTACGTTGACACTTGCTAGGTGGGGGTGGATCACTTTCATCTGTTATCTCTGTTCATCTCACAGAAAAAATGAGGAAGTCTCTTGCCTACAGCCTGCATAATTTTTAACAGTGAGGATCAGTGGCCTGAAGCCATTAGAAGACTTCTATAAAATCCTTTTAATTTTCATTAACGTTCAGCCTGATTTCCCGAAGGCTTAACCGAACGTTTCTTTTTCATTTCTTTTCAGTTTCTAGACTTCACTTACTTCTTACAAAGACACCTTTATAGAAATACTGAGGAAATCGGGATCCCAAAAGCTAAACAGTTTGCTTTGAGTCACAGGATGAGTCGATTCCAAATCTCTCCATTTATGATTCACCTTTTGGTTTCTCGTCTTCCACTATGATAGCTGCAGCTATGCTCCCTTGGAATCCTCCCTCAGAGTGTGTTGATTTTCCTTCTGAAGACATCGCATCCTAAAGGGTCTAAACACTAATTGCTTTACAACATCCTCACGGGAGAAATTAATAGGAGAAATTAGGGCAGCCAAGGGAGATAGATACAAAGAAGAACACTATGGAGAGAAAAAAGGGAAGAAGAAACAAGCAAATTCAACCTTACATAGCAGAAACACAGTAGTTTAAATCCCTGTTTCCTGAAATTGCAGGCACATGAACTACAAGGCACTGGCAATTGTGAGACATCTCTCATCCAGGCCAATGCCTTGCTTATGCTTTCAGACTGTTTCTTTCAGTGCTGAGTCGAATGAGAATAGAAAAGATAGATCCCTGCATCAGATCTCCCCAGCAGGCCCCAGCCCTATAAATCGCTTTAGAGTCTCACCTAGCTGTGATGCTCTCAGAGAAACAGCGTGGCCCAGTGATGGGGATACAGACCTGAGCTGAAAGCCCAGCTCAGCCACTTACTTGTTTACATGACCATGAAAAGTTACTCAACCTCTTTAAGCTTCAGTATCCCTACCTGTAAAATGAAACTAATACTATCTACTTTGGAGAATCCGCACCATGCCTAGAATGTAGTAGGGATGACTATTCCTGATCTCGTTATTGGTCTCGACTGAGGACTGTTGCAAGGTGGGCCTGTGACACGTGCCGCTGGTTGGCTCTCAGAATGCCTCGGAGGGCCTGGTTCATTGTGTTATGGTTTCTCTGCTCTTTGTACCAGGAATAGTGAGGCTTCTAGGCAGCTGGTTTGTTTTTAGGTTGTGGATTTTATATATGTTGTAAAGATTATGTTTCCTTCTGCTAGAATGCTAGAGCCAAATCTGTACCCACCCCCCCCACTTAGGACCTCACGACATATTAGCACATTAGTCAAGATGTTGGCTCCATCTCGTTTTATTGTCCTCATTTTCCTTTTGCCTCATTTTACTTTGAAACAAGGTGGGATATAAATAAATGTGGAGTTAGTACCTAGCTTGACTTAGACCTTAGAAAACTTTTTATAGAGTCAAGCATGTTCTTGTATTTAAATGGAAGTTAATAATGTTCTGGTTAGAGGTTAAAGTTGTATTTTTTTTTTTTTTTTATTTCCAGAACGATTACACTTCCTTGATAGTACCACTGTTTGGTGTAGGAAAAGTTGTGTTGATTCTTCTGGGGAGAAGATGAAATTCAGTTAACTTTTATTGAAATGTGGTTTCCATGAGATTCTGTTAGCTCCGGGTGTTTTGACCAGAGCCAAGTTCCATAATCATCCTGCCCTCTTATCTCCAGAGAAGACTCTCTCCTTTCCTTCCTTCCCTTCCCACCCCAATACATACACAACCAGTTGATATTTCCATTTCCAGATGATTACATGGAAAAATTCTAGCATAATTTCTTAAGAGAAAAAGGCTGCTTTTTCTGATCTTAGAAAAATTAATTAGTGGAAAAGACAGAGCTGGCTGAATTTCAGCCCTTGTGGGCTGAAAATTTTACAGTGTAGTAAATGGCCAGTTGCTCTTAGCTGGAGGCACACTCTAGGGCAAATCAATGAGACCGGTCACAAGAGAGCATGAATATACAAAAATTAATTTACATTCAACCATTTCATCCTAGGATTATATAAGAAAGCCTGCATGTTAAGCAAGAGGAAGGTTTATTAAACAGTATGTCTACTGTGCCAATTCCATTTAATGAAAAACTAATTATAAACAGACCTGTCTGTCATCCCAGGAGATGTCTAGATCTCAAAGTCCCTGGTAGGGACTGGCAGCAATGTTTTGGATTTAATATGTTAAAGTAGGGGAAAAAAATCTCAGTAGCATGTACCCTCTGTATCTTACATTAATCATGGCAAGTATC
>NW_027782992.1:0-289 GCF_054177405.1 Leptonychotes weddellii | reverse complement strand
TGTGCACGAACAATGAATCATGGAACACTTCATCTAGAACTAATGATGTAATGTATGGGGATTAACATAAGAATAAAAAAATAAAAAAATAAAGAATCTGGAGCTCTGCGGCGCCTGAGTGGCTTAGTCAGTTAAGCCCATGGCTTTGGCTCAGGTCATGATCCCAGGGTCCTGGGATGGAGCCCCAGGACGTCGGGCTCCCTCCTCAGCAGAGGAATTTACTTCTCCCCCTCCCCCTGCTCATGTGCTCTCACTCACTCTCTCTCTCTCTTTCAAATAAATAAATAAA
>NW_027782991.1:0-289 GCF_054177405.1 Leptonychotes weddellii | reverse complement strand
TCTCTCTCTCTGTCAAACAAATAAATAAAATTGTTAAAAAGAGAAAAAGTTTCAGTTTTTTAGATGTGGGCGTCTGGAAGCCTGAACATGGATCATTAAGGGAAAACTAGATGCTGGGTAATATGATTTTAACTGTTTTTTGGCTGATGTCAAGGAAGATGGCTGAACCGTCCAATTATTAGCTTGGTACTTCTGTAAAGCAGAATGTTGAGCTGGGAATGATGTGTCCACTTGGATGGCAGACATTTTTGCCATTGTTGTCATTGTTGATATGGTGGTGTTCAGAAGA
>NW_027782990.1:0-289 GCF_054177405.1 Leptonychotes weddellii | reverse complement strand
CTCCCTCTGACCCTCCTCCCTCTCATGCTCTCTGTATCTCATTCTCTCTGTCTCAAATAAATAAATAAAATCTTTAAAAAAAAAAAAAAAAAATTCTTTCTCTACCCCTTTGCAAGCTAAATCTTCTTCCAGCCTCTTGCCAGGTTTAAAACCCTAGAATGTCTTTTTCAAGGACCTGGGAACCATATGTTTGAAATGTATATATAGTCAAGAAAGATAGAACCCCTATCTCCCAGTCTCTATGGCAGGGTAGGATCCTAACTTTGATAAGTGCCAATTAGCAAGCACA
>NW_027782989.1:0-289 GCF_054177405.1 Leptonychotes weddellii | reverse complement strand
TCCCTCTGGCCAGCCGGCACAATCCTCCGCCCTGAGCCCCCAGCCGGAAGCCAGAGCCCGGACGACACCTCGCCGTACCACCCCTCAGGATGTTTCACTTGGTTTTGAAGACTTTCGCACCTTGACATTGTCTGGACCCCATGATACTCCATATGTAGCAGTGAGGTGAAAAGAACACACCGTGGGGCTGATTTTCCACATTCAGGCTCCCCTTGGACAAACGGGGAAGTGCTCAGCCCTCCCAAGTCCACACGGCTGGATTCCACGGCCGCTCCCAGGTCCCCCCAGG
>NW_027782988.1:0-289 GCF_054177405.1 Leptonychotes weddellii | reverse complement strand
GGAACATGTACGTACATGTGTATGTCTCCATGTGAGTGAGTGCATGTGTATGTACATGTGATTGTGTGAGCATTTTGTGCATGTAGTCATGTGTGTGCACGTGGGTGATCATGTATGTGTCTGCATGCGATCGTGTGTGTGCATGTGAATGTGTGTGCATGTGAGTTGAGCATGTATCTGCACGGGGGCATTGTGCATGTGAACACGTGTATACACGTGTGTATATGCGTCTCTGTGTGAGTGTGTGATAGTGTGGACATGTGTGCATGCGTGAACATGTGTGTACACA
>NW_027782987.1:0-289 GCF_054177405.1 Leptonychotes weddellii | reverse complement strand
GGGGGAGGGGGGCTGTACTTGCGGTTTGCAGAGGAGACCCCAAGTGGCTGAGGATCTTTATTTAAATAATTCAGTAGGAAGCATAAAAATCAAGCTGGACATATTTCTGCTTAAGGACGACGCATGTAAAGACTTTGGGTTATTTATTCCCTTAAGTTCTCCTCAAATGCAACCATAAATCCGATTATTGAATTTTTAATGAATATTAATTTCTAAAATGAAACGTTTCTGATTTTCGTGAAAGGCCAAGGGAGGGAAGCAGAGTGCCTTTCTCAGGCTCTGGAGGCCC
>NW_027782986.1:0-289 GCF_054177405.1 Leptonychotes weddellii | reverse complement strand
ATGAAGCCCCACTCTTACTTGCCCCATGGGGCAACTCTAACTTGAAAAGAGGTAAGACAAGGAGCACCTGGCTGGCTCAGTGGTAGAGCACGTGGCTCTTGATCTTGGGCTCATGAGTTCAAGCTCCATGTTGGGCATAGAGCCTACTTAAAAAATAATAATAATAAATTATATATACATATGCATATATAGAGAGAGATAAAAGAGGTAAAACATGATAACTGAATATGCCTTTAATTCACTGAAAAAAATCAGCTGAGACCAAATCCATGCACGGCTTTGCATTCCC
>NW_027782985.1:0-289 GCF_054177405.1 Leptonychotes weddellii | reverse complement strand
ATCCCTCAGGTCGGCCGGGACCCCCCTCTCCCTGCTCTTCATCCCCTTTCCAACTCCCGGCCCCTCTCAGGGCCCAGCAGAGGACAGGGCTGAGGGGCCTGGGGGTGAGGGGGTCGGAGGTCCACACCTGCTCCCACTTTCCTGGGAGCTCCTGCACCAGCCCCAGAGAGGTCTGGCCCTCAGGGCCCTGTGCCCCCCCTTCAGGCAGAGGATGTCCCCCCAGAATGGTCTCTCCCCGGTGGAGGGGCGACTTTCCCAGCTCAGGTACCCCTCCGCTGTGTGATGGGGG
>NW_027782984.1:0-289 GCF_054177405.1 Leptonychotes weddellii | reverse complement strand
AATCTAAGTAAGAAGATAGTATATTTAGAAAAACCTTTATCGTATAGGGGCACCTGGGTGGCTCAGTCAGTTAAGCATCTTACTCTTGATTTTGGTTCAGGTCATGATCTCATGGGTCACGAGATCAAGCCCTGCGTCGGGCTCTGGCGCTGAATGCGGAGTCTGCTTGTCCCTGTCCCTCTCCCTTTGGACCTCCCCCCCACTCTTTCTCTCTCTCAAATAAATAAATAAATAAATAAAATCTTCAAAAAAAAAAGAAAAATCTTTATGGTATTATAAAACACAGATA
>NW_027782983.1:0-289 GCF_054177405.1 Leptonychotes weddellii | reverse complement strand
AATGGGGGTTGACTTGTTCATTTTTAAACCCCAAACCGTGCGACTGATCACCTCGCCGTTCTAACGGGCAGCAGTGTTGATCTGTGTGTGCAGTCGGGCGGGGTCTGCACCCGGAGCAGAGCTCCGTCCTATGGAGGTGAGAGTGGAGAGCGGCTGCCGCGGGACCGGCCACCTCTTAGCCCCGAGGGAGCGCAGTCTCCTGATGACGGATTTGGGGCCCCGGTTCTGAAATCCGCTTTGTGGCTCGAGGTTCTTTCCTGCCATTTGATGTTGTGAGTCACTGAAACAT
>NW_027782982.1:0-3487 GCF_054177405.1 Leptonychotes weddellii | reverse complement strand
GGAGGGTTCCCCTTTCTCCACATCCTCGCCAACATCTGTCATTTCCTGACTTGTTAATTTTAGCCATTCTGACTGGTGTGAGGTGGTATCTCATTGAGGTTTTGATTTGGATTTCCCTGATGCCAAGTGATGTTGAGCATTTTCTCATGTGTCTGTTGGCCATTTGGATGTCTTCTTTGGAAAATGTCTGTTCATGTCTTCTGCCCATTTCTTGATTGGATCATTTGTTCTCTGGGTGTTGAGTTTGATAAGTTCTTTATAGATTTTGGATACTAGCCCTTTATCTGATATGTCATTTGCAAATATCTTCTCCCATTCTGTCACTTGTCTTTTGGTTTTGTTGACTGTCTCCTTTGCTGTGCAAAAGTTTTGATCTTGATGAAGTTCCAATAGTTCATTTTTGCCTTTGCTTCCCTTGCCTTTGGCGATGTTTCTAGGAAGAAGTTGCTGAGGCTGAGGTCAAAGAGGTTGCTGCTTGTGTTCTCCTCTAGGATTTTGATGGACTCCTGTCTCACATTTAGGTCTTTCATCCATTTTAAGTCTATTTTTGTGTGTAGTGTAAGGAAATGGTCTACCTTCATTCTTCTGGTTGTGTCTGTTCAATTTTCCCAACACCATTTGTTGAAGAGACTGTCTTTTTTCCATTGGACATTCTTTCCCGCTTTGTTGAAAATTAGTTGACCGTAGAGTTGAGGGTCCATTTCTGGGCTCTCTATCCTGTTCCATTGATCTATGTGTCTGTTTTTGTGCCAGTACCATACTGTCTTGATGACTACAGCTTTGTAATAGAGCTTGAAGTCCGGGATTGTGATGCCACTAGCTTTGCTTTCCTTTTTCAACATTCCTCAGGCTATTCAGGGTCTTTTCTGGTTCCATCAACTTTTAGGATTATTTGTTCCATTTCTTTGAAAAAAGTGGATGGTATTTTGATAGGGATTGCATTAAGTGTGTAGATTGCTCTAGGTAGCGTTGACATCTTCACAATATTTGTTCTTCCAATCCATGAGCATGGAACGTTTTTCCATTTCTTTGTGTCTTCCTGAATTTCTTTCATGAGTATTTTATAGTTTTCTGAGTACAGATTCTTTGCCTCTTTGGTTAGATTTATTCCTAGGTATCTTATGACTTTGGGTGCAATTGTAAATGGGATCAACTCCTTAATTCCTCTTTCTTCTGTCTTGTTGGTGGTGTATAGGAAGGCCACTGATTTCTGTGCATTGATTTTATATCCTGCCATTTTACTGAATTCCTGTATGAGTTCTAGCAGTTTTGGGGTGGAGCCTTTTGGATTATCCACATAAAGTATCATATTAGATTGAAAGTGCAGGGATGGAAAACCATTTACCATGCTAATGGACATCAAAAGAAAGCTGGGGTGGCAATCCTTATATCAGACAAATTAGATTTTAAACCAAAGACTATAATAAGAGAGAGGAAGGACACTATATCGTACTTAAAGGATCTATCCAACAAGATCTAACAATTGTAAATATCTATGCCCCTAACATGGGAGCAGCCAGTTATATAAGCCAATTAATAACAAAATGAAAGAAACACATCAACAACAATACAATAATAGTAGGGGACTTTAACACCCCCCTCACTGAAATGGACAGATCATCTAAACCATATCCTTGTTATCTGGGCTTTTCCTGGTAAACTCCCATAACTGGCTTCCTATCCCCTCCCCACCACCTGACATCTTTTGTCTTAAGCTGGAGATAGTATTTAAGGAGGTGGCTTGGGCCATTTTGAGGAGTTACAGCTTTTCCTGGGTATCTGCCATGTATACAGGAGGTATACATGTTATTCAAATTCTGTTTTTCCCCTGTTAATCTTTTATTGCAAGATGGTCTCAAGCAAGAAGCTAGAAAGATGAAGGGATAATTATTTTTCTTTCCCTACAACACCGTTTTAACCAAATGATGCAATTAAATATTTCCAATAATGGGACTAAGCAACAGCATGCACCCTCTTGATATGATGCACTAAAAATTCAGAATTGCTTCTGGGGTATTCCTGCAAGAAGTATTTAATATGAAACTGATCATGAGAAATATATAAACCCGAATTGAGAGACATTCTACAAAATTACAGGCCTGTACACTTCGAAAACATCAATGTTGTGAGTGAAAAAAAAAAAAAGTCTTGGGAAATTTTTCAGATAAAAGAAGACCAAAGAGACATTACAACTGAAAGCACCGCATCATGCTGAATTTTCTTTTGTTATAAAGGACATTATTTAGACAATTGGCAAAAGTTCAATAAGCTCTGTATACTAGATAATAACATTCTATCAATGTCAAGTTATTAATTTTGATGAGTGTGCTCTGATTATGTATGAGAATTCCTTGTTTTTTGGAAACATACACTAAAGTGTTTAGAGGTAAAGGGGAGTCATGCTTGAAAATCATTCTCAAATAGTTCAGGAAAAATAAAATGGTGTGTGTGTGTGTGTGTGTGTGTGTGTAGACAGACAGAGGAGGGGAATAGAGAAAGAGAGAATTTGGGTAGAGAAGGAAGGGAGAAGATAGGGAGAAAGAGAATAAAGCAAATAAATAGAGAAAATATAGACATTTAGAATATCTGGATGAAGGACAAACAGAAATTCTGTGTACTATTTTTGGAGCTTTTCTCTAAGACTGAAATTATATTTTTACAGAGGAATATCAATCTTTTATTATATATGCTGTAATTTTTTTCCAAGTGTGTAGCTTGCATTTTAATTTTGGCTATGGTAATTATTAATATATAAAAACTTTAATTTTTTGTAGTAGATATACCAGTGGTTTCCTATACAGTATCTGGCTTTGGTGTCATACTTATAAAGACCTTCTTCATTCCCTAATTATATAAACACTCACATATTCTTTCCAGCATTATTTGTATTCTTTTCTTCAATTTTAATACATATTTAACTTTGAATTGATTTTGGCATGATGCAGGGACTTAATTTAATTTTATTAGAATTGACCAGTGGTCACAAAACCATATATTAATTTATCCTTTCCACATTGGTTTGAAATCATAAATATTATATTTTAATTTCTTATACAGTTCTGTTTCTAGCTTTTCTGTTCAATTTATGACACTGTCTATTCTCATGTTACACTTTTTAAAATGTTTTAGCTAATACCTTTTAACATTTTGGAGTACAAGTTTGTCCTGCTTTATCTTTTTTTAATCTCTTCAGTATCTGGTGATATGTTACCATTCTTATTTCTAATATAAATTTGAATTGTACCTCTTCTTTCTTGATTAAAATTATCAGAAATTACAAAGAATTAGTTCTTAGATTTATTTCTTGAGTCTATAGTTTTCTAATTCTTTTAATTATGACTTCTATCATTATTAATTCCTTCCCTTTGCTATACTTGGGCTTATTTTGTAACCCTTCTTATAGACTGCTGAATTGAATGCATAGTGATGAGGTAACAGAAGGCAAGCTGAGTACAAAGCAGGAGTTGACACTCCACAACCCCCCTTC
>NW_027782981.1:0-289 GCF_054177405.1 Leptonychotes weddellii | reverse complement strand
TTAGCATAAATACTGAATTAAAACTTAATCAAATTACCATGTAACTATATTGGGAGTGTGAATAGGTATGGGAAGAGTAAGTTGATGTGGTGGAGACAAGAAAGATGAAACAGAGCTAAATCCTTATTTTTCATATTAGGAAGTTTACTACGTCTACCCCAAATTTTAAAAATCAACAAGTAACAATACAAACATGTTACTTATAGTCATGAAGACAAATGTCAAGTAATCATCTAAAACATCTAAAATGTTTACCTCTGGAGATGCTGAGGAAAGGATCAGGCGAGAG
>NW_027782980.1:0-289 GCF_054177405.1 Leptonychotes weddellii | reverse complement strand
GAGCAGGCTAAAGAAAAATAGGAAGAAGTTAAGGTAAGGAAGACAATCAGTGAAGGGTGCTTTCATTCCAGGGTAGCCAGGGAAGCCCTTTCTGATATTTGAGTAGATACTTGAAGGGAGTGAGGGACAGAACCATAAAGATATTTGGGGAAGAAACCTCCCAGGCAAAAGAAGGGGCAAGGATGAATATGATCCAGCAATTGCACTACCGGGTATTTACCCCAAAGATACAAAAGTAGGGATCCGAAGGGGCACGTGCACCCCGATGTTTATAGCAGCAATGTCCACA
>NW_027782979.1:0-289 GCF_054177405.1 Leptonychotes weddellii | reverse complement strand
GTTTTTCATATCAATGACATAGCTAAATTTTATTGGACTGGAACGTCTGGGAAATGAGAACATGAACAGCTAGTTTTGGTTTGTTTTTTGTTTTTTTTTTTAAACCTAGTTATCTGGACTTTGACCCTGTGAACTCTGCCTTGAGCAAGTCATAGACTTCACTTAATTTGTAGGTGAACTCAGGCAACTCTCTTTTAATTGACTATAGGTTATGTCCAGCATAGCCCTATCAATTATATTCTGATGGAACCAGATGGGTTTGATCCCAAAGGAACATTTGTAAACAGGT
>NW_027782978.1:0-289 GCF_054177405.1 Leptonychotes weddellii | reverse complement strand
TAAAATATTTTATAATTAGTTTTTTCAAAGTTATACATTCACATAATTGAGTCAAATAATTCTACAAGTTTTATTATTTAAAACAGCCATCCTTTCCATTTTCTGTTCTCAGGTTGTTTTATTTATTTATTTTTTTAAAGACTCTCCTATTTTTTTTTTTTAAAGATTTTATTTATTTATTTATTTGAGAGAGAGAGAATGAGAGACAGAGAGCATGAGAGGGAGGAGGGTCAGAGGGAGAAGCAGACTCCCTGCCGAGCAGGGAGCCCGATGCGGGACTCGATCCTGG
>NW_027782977.1:0-289 GCF_054177405.1 Leptonychotes weddellii | reverse complement strand
GAAGTTCCAGAAAAAGAGGCGAGAACATGACTGAGAGAAAGTATATAATACAAAAATGGCTGACAGTTTTCTGGAACTAGTCAAGAGATAAGCCCTTGGTCCAAACAGAGCTAAGTAAAACTTTTAAATCTACACCCAGATACATGTAGGGAAAGGCAGATCATCAAAGATGGAATCAAAACTATTTAAAGTTGCTGGAGACAAGAGAGCAATTTTTCTTTTTTTTTTTTTTTATTCTTATGTTAATCCCCATACATTACATCATTAGTTTTAGATGTAGTGTTCCATG
>NW_027782976.1:0-289 GCF_054177405.1 Leptonychotes weddellii | reverse complement strand
AAAATACTTGCCTTTCCTGTGTCTCAGTTTTCCCATATGCAAAATGAGGAAATACAGAGTTGTTATGAAGAGTAAATGGCTTAATATTCATCAAGTGTTTAGAAGAGTAACTGGTACAGGTAAGTGCTTGTTCAATAAAGGCTTTCATTTTTTAAAAATTTTTTTATTGTTATGTTAATCACCATACATTACATCATTCATTTTAGATGTAGTGCTCCATGATTCATTGTTTGTGCATAACACCCAGTGCTCCATGCAGAATGTGCCCTCTTTAATACCCATCACCCGG
>NW_027782975.1:0-289 GCF_054177405.1 Leptonychotes weddellii | reverse complement strand
ACTGAGTTCTTCCATTCTTTTCTGCAGCCCAGTGAGTATCTTTATGATCATTAATTTAAATTCTTAATCAGGCATTTTGTTTATCTCTGTTTTATTTATTTATTTATTTATTTATTTTTAGGCTTTTTTCTTGTTCTTACTTTTGAAGCATATTATTCTGTCTCTCCATTTTGTTTGACTTTCTTCTTTTTTTTTTTTTATTATTGGGATTAGTTCTTTATTTTCGGCTTTATTGAGGTACAAATTTTTTTTTTAATTTTTTTTTATTCTTATGTTAATCCCCATACAT
>NW_027782974.1:0-289 GCF_054177405.1 Leptonychotes weddellii | reverse complement strand
TAACCTGGAAGAAAGTTCTGAATTTTGGTTACTGCTCTGGAACGAACACTGTAATTATTAAGATGAGATGGTTCTCATGAGAGATGATGGACTCTGAAAAACAAACTGAGGGTTCTAGAGGGGAGGGGGGTGGGAGGATGGGTTTCCTGGTGATGGGTATTGAGGAGGGCACATTCTGTATGGAGCACTGGGTGTTATGCACAAACAATGAATCATGGAACACTACATCTAAAACTAATGATGTAATGTATGGGGATTAACATAAGAATAAAAAAATTAAAAAAAAAAA
>NW_027782973.1:0-289 GCF_054177405.1 Leptonychotes weddellii | reverse complement strand
AGTGGAATTATGAGTTCAGTAGTATTCTATGAAAGGTCAGTTGTTAAAAAGGCAGAGTCTGACATTCTGTGAGAAAGGTGCCTTCATTAATCATCCTGATAGGAGAAGACGGGGCGTTCTTGACCAATCCCAGTGAACCTTGCAGTGTGCAGTCTCAGGGCTGAATGTGCACATCTTTATACAAGGATTACTTAAATAGTTGTTGAGATAATGTAAGGGATTTATCTTTGCAGTTTGAAGATGTGTGTATAATACGAAAAATCTTACGAAGCATGCTTTACTATTTTGA
>NW_027782972.1:0-289 GCF_054177405.1 Leptonychotes weddellii | reverse complement strand
AGCTCCCTTCTCCAACCCTGTTTTTGGTCTTCCAAGATATCAACATTTTAAGGAGCTTAGACAATGCCCCATTGATTGGATTTGTCAGAATGTTTCCCTATGCTAGCAAGAGGAATGGCGTGGTAGGGAATGGTCTGAAGAGGGTATTTTTAGCAAGAATATCGCAGAGTTGATACTTCCCATACTTGACATCAGGAAGTACATGTCTTTTTCCGCCATTATTGGTGATGCTAAGTCTTTGATTAGGCTTATTAAGGTAAATTTACACGCAATGTAGATTTTTTAGTGG
>NW_027782971.1:0-3487 GCF_054177405.1 Leptonychotes weddellii | reverse complement strand
GTGTATATATATACAATGGAATATTATACAGCCATCAGAAAAACAAAATCTTGCCATTTGCAACGACGTGGATGGAACTAGAGGGTATTATGCTAAGCAAAATAAGTCAGTCAGAGAAAGACAAGTATCATATGATCTCACTGATATGAGGAATTTGAGAAACAAGACAGAGGATCATAGGGGAAGGGAGGGAAAAATGAAACAAGACAAAACCAGAGAGGGAGACAAACCATAAGAGACTCCTAATCTCAGGAAACAAACTGAGGGTTGCTGGAGTTGGGGTGGTGGGAGGGATGGGGTGGCTGGGTGATAGACACTGGGGAGGGTATGTGCTATGGTGAGCACTGTGAATTGTGTAAGACTGTTGAATCACAGACCTGTACCCCTGAAACAAATAATACATTATATGTTAGTAAAAAAAAAAAAAAAAAAGAAAAAGAAAAAAGAAACAGGCTTGTGGTGGATTTGTCTTCTGTCAACTTAGCTAAGCTGGAACTAGGATCTCTAGAATCCTCTCCTCTATTCCAAATAGTTCAGATTTAGCATGGGCCATGAGAGAGATTTTTCGTGAAATGTGAGAGGTAGAAGTGAAGTAACGGCCATCATTTTCTTATACCCGGATGGTAGGTACAGGGCACCAGGTGCTACTGCAACTTAGGTATTATCTAAAAAACATCCTGGATCTTGTTTTTGGCCTTTTGGCAGTGTCTGAGCCCCCAGCAACCACTAAGCTTCCTCCTTCAGCTGCTCTGCATTTGGGGGCAACACACATAGGCCACAACTCCTCTCTTCCCATGAGATCTCCTCCTCCAGCTTCTCTGACTCAGGGGCCAGGTGTGTGTTTAGCTCCATAATGAAGTATACCACCTTCTCCTGCAGGACTCTCCCATCTTTGAAATTGGAGGTTTAGAGGTTGTGAGAGATTGACATGGAGTCCAGCTTATCTAGTATGACCTTGCTCTCTCCTACTTCACGTTCATCTCTCCTGACTATATGTCCTGTTGACTTCAAGTCCAGCATCAGATGCAGAAGCAGCAGTCTGATGTGAACTGTTTCATCAGTTCCCACAATTGTATAAGGTCAAATCCCCAAAATAAATCCTTTGTTTTATATACTCCTAATGGTTCTGCTCCTCTAACTCAACACTGACTGATACAAGGCTCAATGAAGTAAAATCATGTGCCCAAGGTCACAAAGCTGGGAGCAGAGTTATAAATTAAAATAGGTTTATCTGACTCCAAAGCCCATTCTTAATTGCTTAGGTAAGGAATTTGCTGTTACCTAAGCTCTGATGAGAACAAGCACTAACTTTCCCAGGGAGATAGTAAGCAATTGTACTCACAACTCCAAGGCCCCTTCTTGCTTTATTTCCTGCCATAGAACTTATCGTCATTTAACATACTATATATGCATTGAACTACTATATTTTGTTCATTGTCAGTCCACTAAAATATGATCTCCATGAGGGCAAAAATGTGTGTTTCCTTGGTTCATTGATATATCTCGTACCTAGAAAAAAAATTTTGCATATACCAGATGCTCAATAAATATGTGTGGTAGAATGAATGGAACTGTCATACCAGCCAACAGGGACAGCAATTTGAGGTAATAAGAAACACTAAAAGAACCCAAATTTAATCAAGAAAAAAATTATTATAAATTTTATGAGTATCAGTCTCTCTTAAAACAAAAGTTAATGGTCAGAACAAAGCATGTTAATAGTGTCCAGAACTTATCTACATAATGACAAACCACCACTCATGACACAAAAAGCTAAACAAATGTATTGCCCATGATACCTTGCTGTCTCTGACACTAGCTCACCTGTACAATATAGCTGCATTTATAAATATCCCTACTTGTAATTCAGTCATTGTTGACTTCTGGCCTTGATCTCCTTGGGAAACAATACCTAGAGGAGGGTAGGAAGAAGCACAGATACCAAAGTATAGACTGTCATAGCTACAGGTACTTCAAAAATAATCTTTCATTTTATAGATGAGGGAACAGAAGCCCAGACAGAAATGACTTACCTAAGGTCACACAGCTAGATCTGGATCTGGGTCTCCTGCTATCTAGAATCAAATCTCTACTGCAACCTCTCTAAGCAGTAAAAGAAGAATAGTATCTACCTCAGAATTGACAAGAGAATTAAATGAAATAATCCATGAAAAACAGTTAACACAGTGCCTGGCACATAGTAAACAGATTAGTGACCTCTTCATGCCAGACACACACACATATACCACACACACCCCACACACACCATAACCCATCAATATAAATCTTTCCTCTTTTCTCCTCCTTTGTCTACATATACACACAACTCACACCATCTAAGTAAGCTTTTCTACTTATTTTAACTATCCTTTGTAATGACGATTCTGGAACCACTCTAAGAATCTAAGGAACCCCAATAAAAATGCAAACTTCAGAAACAGGCACACTTATTTGCTGAACAAACAGATTCATAGCTGGGTTTATTTGGCTAGCATATTCCACTGGCACATTTAAAATTGGAACTGTTTACCAAAAGTGCATTTACTGACTACTACTTCAGGATGAGAAGCAATGGCAGAGTTCCAGGCACACCTGCATTCATTTCAAACCATCTGGAAAATTTCTGACATCTTCATTTCCCCAAGTGTAAGTTTGATGGTCCCCATGCTGTTGTCTGCCCTCCAAAAGTTGATGAAAAGGAAGTCACTTTTCAGAGGGGAGTTCTACTCTAAAAAAACTTTAATAGAATCTCTACCAAATACAGCATTTTGCTAGGAGATTCCTGAAGGCACAAATAAATTAATTGAAGAATGAAGGAATGACTGGCAGTAGAATTTGGGGGGGAATACATTGCCAGCTGTTTCCTCACATATCATTCTGTAGATAACTACATCTTCTGCCACTTTTTAAAGTTAACTCTGTTGGGGTTACCTTGAAGATGTTGCTAGAAAGCTAAATATGCTCTCCACAGTCAGTGAAGTCTGTCCAGAAAACCATGGTGAGAGCAGATACCTATCTTATACTTTAAGGTCAAGACTGAATTCATGTTCCTATTTCCAGTCATTAATCACTAGTAGTCTGTCCTAAAAGACCGTCCTTCTCCACATCTATCAAACGTAAGTGGTTTTCATCTTGTGTTTGCTCCTAGGGTCTTGACAGACAAGGGGAACTCAAATTCTGAGCAGATAGTGAAACAAAAGCAAAAATGAACTTTTGGGACTTCATCAAAATAAAAAGCTTCTGCACAGCAAAGGAAACAGTCAACAAAACAAACAGGCAACCCACAGAATGGGAGAAGATATTTGCAAATGACACTACAGATAAAGGGCTAGTATCCAAGATCTATAAAGAACTTCTCAAACTCAACACCCAAAAAACAAATAAGTCAAAAAATGGGCAGAAGATATGAAAAGACACTTCTCTGAAGAAGACATACAAATGGCTAACAGACACATGAAAAAATGTTCATCATCATTAGCCATCAGGG
>NW_027782970.1:0-289 GCF_054177405.1 Leptonychotes weddellii | reverse complement strand
TAAATATTTTAATTGAAAGATTTTATTTTTCACTCAACATAATGTTTTTGATATTGGCTTATGGCATTCCCTTTATCAATAATATCTTCTGGTTATTTACCTATTCTCTTATTGATAGACTCCTAGCCTGTTTCTAGCTTTTGGTGATCATGAATAAAACTACTATAACATTCTTCTACAAGTAAAAAAAAAAAAAAAAAATCCATGGCCATGGTATAATTGACCACTTATTTAGTTCTCTTCTAATTTCTCTCATTAATATTTTTAAATTTTCAACATAAAGAATTTG
>NW_027782969.1:0-289 GCF_054177405.1 Leptonychotes weddellii | reverse complement strand
GTAGCCTGAGCATAACGTTTTCACCTTTGTGTCTTAGCGCGAGCTGCCATGCCAAAATGCTATGGACTGGGTGGTGTAAATCACAGACATGTATTTCTCACTGTTCTAGAGGTTGGAAGTACAAGGTCTGGGTGCCAGCATGGTGAGGTTCTAGTGAGGTGTGTCTTCCTCTTCTTATAAGGGCACCGATCTCATTAGGGGACTCCACCTCATGGCCTCATATAACCCCAATCACCTCCCAAAGTCTCCACATTCAGCACCACCCCATTGGGTCTTAAGGCTATAACAT
>NW_027782968.1:0-289 GCF_054177405.1 Leptonychotes weddellii | reverse complement strand
ATGTCTACTCTGTGCAATTATGTAAGTATGCCAACTTTTTTATAATTCATATTTGCATGTTTGTTTTTCCCATACTTTTACTTACACCCTGTCTGTGTCTTTATCTTGGATGTGAAATTTTTGTACATAGCATATAGTTGGTTCTTGATTTTTATCCTTTAACTATATTATAATATCTGCCTTTAATTCCAGTGGTAAGGTCATTAACATTTAGTGTAATTATTGGTATGGATTCATGCCTACCATGTTGCTATTTGTCTCTCTTTTTATTGTTTCTGTTTCTCCTTTT
>NW_027782967.1:0-289 GCF_054177405.1 Leptonychotes weddellii | reverse complement strand
GGGTGTTATGCACAAACAATGAATCATGGAACACTACATCTAAAACTAATGATGTAATGTATGGGGATTAACATAACAATAAAAAATTTTAAAAAAAAGATTTTAGATGTTTTAACTTGAAAATAATCTTCACACCAAATCTATGATACCTTCAAAAGCTTTTAGATATTACTGTCCTAAAGAGAATATAACAGCAAAAAATTCTAAAACTTTAGAATTTAGAACTGAGCACCTGGGTGGCTCAGTTGGTTAAGCATCTCCCTTCTGCTCAGGGCATGATCCCAGGGTC
>NW_027782966.1:0-289 GCF_054177405.1 Leptonychotes weddellii | reverse complement strand
GCCACGGCCACCCCGGGACCAGGGTCAGAGATGCCCGCGGGAACGTGGGGCTCGCACAACTCTGAAAACGAGCTTCCCCGACCTTCCACTGCCCGTGTGGATTCTGGGACCCTCCAGAGGGAGCTGCATTCACAACTGCGTCCATCCCACATCCTCTGTCCTGAGGACTTGGGACCCTCCGCTGGAGCTCCCGGTCCGCACGTGAGCCGGCGCCGTGGGGGAGGACGCTGCTGGGACGTCACACGGGGGCTGCCATCAGAACAGCCCGCCTCTACCTGCAACCGAGAGC
>NW_027782965.1:0-289 GCF_054177405.1 Leptonychotes weddellii | reverse complement strand
CCCCGGGCGAGGTCACTGTATGTGGTCTGTGAAGAGCCGAGCCCAGGGCTGGGGGTGGGAATGCCTGTTATATTGCTCTTTTCTTCTATTATGAAAACATTCCACTTTAAAAAACAGAATTAAACCAGAAGGTACATATCAAAATTGACAGAAGCACCAAAGGAAATCACCTCTATCTACAGTAATAAGCGGTTTCTCCATGGCTGATTACGGTCCACGTGTAGAAACCAGTAAGACAATGCCTCAAAAACCTACGTGCAACGAAGTCCCTTATTTTGGACTGCCCGGG
>NW_027782964.1:0-289 GCF_054177405.1 Leptonychotes weddellii | reverse complement strand
TGAAGAGAAGTTACCAGATATAATTAAGATGTTAGGGTTAAGCTTAGTCAGAGTAGTAGGGGTTTGAAAGGAATTGAGACTGCAGTGAGTTGAAGAAAGAAGGAAGTTTGGTGATGAGGAGGAGAGGCAAAGATGAAGAAAAGAGACCTCTGATGTGGGAGAGAAAGGACCCTAGGATGAGCCAAACCCATGGGCACCTAAGCATTCTCCTGAAGAGAAGCCTGCCCTCCAGCTCAGGGCACTCCTCCAGTATCCTTCCCTCTGCCTGTTCTAATCCTCCTCACACATC
>NW_027782963.1:0-289 GCF_054177405.1 Leptonychotes weddellii | reverse complement strand
GATTCCCTGTACCAATCTCCCAGCGAGTCCCTATTTGGTATGGATGGAGCAGGAAGAAGGCTACATTTCCTTATCATGGGTGGTGGATAAGGAAGAGGCAGCTGGTGGCAGAGAAGGCCATGAGAATGTAAGCCCCTAGGAACTGCAGAAGTCTAGACCATGTGCACAGTTAGAAGCACCGAGCTGCGTGTATACAGAGTGATATGCTAGGTCTTTACATACTGCTGAGTGAAAAAGACAGGAAACAGGTCTACACACACACATAAGTTTATACATCTGTATCTACGTA
>NW_027782962.1:0-3488 GCF_054177405.1 Leptonychotes weddellii | reverse complement strand
AATATATTATCCCTCTAGTCCTTCAGCATGGATGGTTTTCAGACTGACCTATACCTTTTGCATAGATTGGGTACATTTTTCTTCCACATACTAACTTTAGTGATCTACAGTGGGTCTAGCTGTATAGTGAACCAGTGAATTTTCATCATGAGGAGTAGTCCAGCTAATTTAAATGCACTTCCAAGGGAATTCAAGCACATTGTCCCTAAGGCTGGGAAAATGTGTTCCTTTCTGGATATCATGTATATATAGCTGCAGGTTTGCACTGAAGGAGATTTTCAAGGTTCCTGCTAAAGGGACCTAAGTTTCAAAAGTTACATAATTACAGTGAATTCAGCTTCACTATCCCTGAAGCTTTTAACATTTTCCAGTTTTTAAAATGGTCCTTAATGGATGTGCATGGAACTTGTTACATGGATTATGAGATAACCTTGCCCCTGACTTTGAGGGTGTCAGGGATAATTTGGTGACTTGTTTATTGTGGTGACTATAATGTAAGTTATCATATTCCCTGAAACCATGCCCTCCCTGGTCAACTCTTCGAGGGAGACTGAACCAAGGGGAATTCTCAAAGGACTTTCAGATCTGCCTTCCAGCTCAGACTCCCAGCTTTTAGATAATATAGGCATCTCACCAGGCTCCAGTCCCTGAAGGACATAACCCTGCTCATTACAACCAGTAGCACTATATGTGGTCAGAAACAGGAAAGGGACTCTTTGACCCAGAGGAGCTGATCTATCAGAGAAGTTCAAATAGGAAGTACAAGGTATTTGTTACAACAGCACCCCAACTTCTCAGAACCAGCTTTCTTAGTCTATTTGGGCTGCTATAACAAAATACCATAGATTGGGTAGCTCAGAAACAACAGTGAGAAGTAACTGTGACAAAAATGTCTTTCTCACTGTTCTAGAGGCTGGAAGTCCAAGATCAAACACCTGTTATGTTAAGTAATTATTTGTTAAGATTTCAGGTGTTTATAGCTAAATAAATTCTTAAATTTCCATGAGTCTCATAAGATCACTTATTCTTTACTTTAAAAAAAAGTCACATAAAGATGATTGTGCACCCCAAATGATCACTTCTACTAACTGTAAGAAATATTTCATTGATAAATATCAATGTAATTGACAATTTACATTGAAAAAAATTTTTTTGGTGTTGAAGGCTATCTCAACGTCTCCCAACTGATAGAAGATGACTACAGTAAGAGTTTTTCCACAGGCATATTTTGGAAATTTCATTGATATGTACCCCTTTATGAATGAATAAAATGGTGATAAATGTAACTATAGAATTTACCAAAACAAAGTTAGAAATATCCAAGAAACAGTTAGATACTTGAGAAGGAAATGAACAGAGATATAATCCCTAGGCATATGGGGACTGAGAGACAACAATCTAAAAAAAAATCTAATATTGGTCATTGATTTGAGAGTTGCTTTTTTGGATATCCGTATGTTAATGCACCTGGCCATTGTGGTATGTAATAAAATGAGGGACTAAAACTCTTTGGACTATATGGTCATTTGAGTGCTTTGGTTTTAATTAATCAGATTAAAAAGTACATAATTTATTTATGACATGTTATGACCTGTGCTTATAACAAAAGCACCATTTCCCAAACAATATATTAAGAATAAAATAAATGATTAGAATATTTTGACCATTAGTGTACTTAAAATTATTTCTCCAAGCTTTATTTACATTTTAATTTGATAATGAACAAATAAGGAAAGCAGACCTATGCTGCACCTGCTAAGGAAGTCTTAACTGTGAGCACCAAGACATGTTGTTCAGTCAGCTGCAGCTGCCAAGAATATGGGGATAGAAATGATTCTCTTTGACTTTAAGTCTGGTTTATTTTGCTTCTATCTCCAAACATGAGTATGCTCCGCAGTTGGATGTAATTTTTCTACAGAATGTCTACATTGTGCCCTATGTGCTATGGCTCCTCGCCATCTTTACTACTCCGTTGTTTACCAAAGCTGTAACATGAGGCTGCCTTTTTGGTTTTGCCCAGTGGAAACTCAGGTATCACATTCTGATATTTATTGGGATTCTAATAACAAATGCCTACGGGAAATTGAATGCTTCAGTGACAATATTATTTTATTCCTTTAAATGGATTCAGCTTTTCATCTCTTCATTGTTTTTATGTAAGGCAGGAGAACAAAGAGGGAAAGAGAGAGACAGAGACAAAGAGAGAGAAAGAGGGAGAGAAAAGTGAAATAATTAGGAGGGAGAAAGCCAGTTTTATTCCCTTGTGAGCAAGTGAACTTGGGAAATGTCAGAAACGGAGCCCCACTGTCCTCATCTGAGAAATGGAGAATATTGTAGTTACCTCAGAGTGGTTGTTTAGAAACATTGGTATCATGTATTCAATATAGAAGGCTCAAAATGGGCACTCAAAAATTAATCACTTCCTTTCTCTCTCCTGTGAGGGGCCAAAATGCACACAAGCAGACAATACTTACCGTCCTTCGGTTTCAGCTGCCTCAACTACAGGGTGTGTATTCTGGGTGAGTGAAAGTGACCCAGTGTTCACGTGTCACCAGGCAGCATATAATCAGGCTCAGACTGCAAGGCTGTTTCTATTTTAGGCCTAAATTTTCTGTTAAATCTTTACCATTTTTTGGTTTGCATGACTAATACAACTTCCGGCAATATACATGACTGAAGCGTAGTAACGAGAGAGAGAGAGAGAGAGAGAGAGAGAGATTGAGTATAACTGGGTATTGAGAGAGGATTCTGAGTTTCCATTAGATTCTCATGTTCTGTCTTCATGAATACACGCATATATTTAATTGCAGTCTTGTCTGCTCTATGTTTTAATCTTTTTATATCACAAAGTTCAGCTAACCTTTATAGATCACTTTCTACTTCCACATGGGTAAAAGCCACTTCACAAAGCCCTGGAAATGCATACTCTTTCATTTTTCTCTCAGTTTATAGTATATTGAGATCAAGCTTGAATAAAAGTAGCTAAAATTGAACTTCATTCATTCATTTACTCAGGCTAGCTAGCCTTTTCCTGCCTACTTTATTTTGCAGTCAGACATGCTATCGACTGTATCCTGTCAGGGGCAAATATTTTTAAACTAAGTTATGTATAAATTACATTATTTAAATGTATTTTCTTTTTACTAAAAACGACTGTTTTACCCGTTGATATCCTATTAAGGCACTCATTTTTAAGAAATTATTTTAAAGAAAACTATTGTAAGGATCATAGTTTTCAAGATAGAAAATAACTTTGTGGGGGCGCCTGGGTGGCTCAGTCGGTTAGGCGACTGCCTTCGGCTCAGGTCATGATCCTGGAGTCCCGGGATCGAGTCCCGCATCGGGCTCCCTGCTCGGCAGGGAGTCTGCTTCTCCCTCTGACCCTCCTCCCTCTCATGCTCTCTGTCTCTCATTCTCTCTGTCTCAAATAAATAAATAAAATCTTTAAAAAAAAAAAAAGATAAGAACTTTGTGTTCAAGTTTATAAA
>NW_027782961.1:0-289 GCF_054177405.1 Leptonychotes weddellii | reverse complement strand
ACTCCCTGGTCCTCTTGTCTTTTCTGTCTATACTCACTCCCTCGCTGATTTCATTCAGTTTCAAGCTTTATTTATTTTTTTTTATTTTTTAATTAAAAAAAATTTTTTTAAAGATTTTATTTATTTATTTGAGAGAGAATGAGCTAGAGAGAGAGCACGAGAAGGGGGGAGGGTCAGAGGGAGAAGCAGACTCCCTGCCAAGCAGGGAGCCCCATGCGGGACTTGATCCCAGGACTCCAGGATCATGATCTGAGTCGAAGGCAGTCGCTTAACCAACTGAGCCACCCAG
>NW_027782960.1:0-289 GCF_054177405.1 Leptonychotes weddellii | reverse complement strand
TGTCTCTGTCTCTCTCGCCTGCTCCCTTCCTCCCTTTCTCCCTCTCTCTGTCTCTGTCTCTCTCGCCTGCTCCCTTCCTCCCTTTCTCCTTCTCCCTGTCTCTTTCTTTCTTTCTCTCTCTCTCTCTTTCTCTCCCCAGCCAGCTCAGTGCTGCTGCCTGGCTTGGCTGGGCTTTCCTAGATTGGGTGTGTTGCTGGGTGAAGTGGGGAGACTTCAGGCCCTGAGGTGTCAACCCAGGCTGTCCCAAAGATGTCCCCAAGATGTTCTTGTTCTTGTCAGGTGAAAAGAT
>NW_027782959.1:0-289 GCF_054177405.1 Leptonychotes weddellii | reverse complement strand
TCTTTTGTCAGTAAAAAAAATAATAATAATAATATTTAACAGTGAAATGATCCAGGCCTTATCCTTAGAAATCTAAGTGCCTTTTTACTGGGGATTCTCAAATTCTAAATGCCTGCAGCCAAATTTGGGTGACTTATTTAAATTTACTAAGCCTGTTTGGCTGCTTATTTTCCCACATATTTAGCAATGTAGCTCCACTGTAAGGCCTAGCAGCTGCCCACCATATTATTTGAGTGTACACATTTCCTTTTACCTAAGAAACATTAATGCTGGTCCACCATACTTTTTG
>NW_027782958.1:0-289 GCF_054177405.1 Leptonychotes weddellii | reverse complement strand
CCTTAAAGAACTAGAACAAGCAACAAATGATGTCTAAGCCACACATTAGAAGAGAAATAATTAAGATTAGAGCTGAGATCAACGAATTAGAAAAAAGAAACACAGTAGATCAGATCAAAAAATCTAGATGCTGGTTCTTTGAAAGAATTAATAAGATCAATAAACCTCTGGCCAGACTTACCCAAAACAAAAGAGAAAGGACCCAAATTAATAAAATTATGAATGAAAGGAGAGAGATGATGACAAACACCAATGAAATAGAAACAATTATTAGAAATTATTATCAACA
>NW_027782957.1:0-289 GCF_054177405.1 Leptonychotes weddellii | reverse complement strand
TGGAGCACTGGGTGTTATGCACAAACAATGAATCATGGAACACTTCATCTAAAACTAATGATGTAATGTATGGGGATTAACATAAGAATAAAAAAAAATAGCATTTGGTTTAATTCCTAATTATTGAGTGCCTTATACAAGCCAGATGTTGTTAGTCACCCCCTTTAATACTAAGCTTCTCTGCATTTGTCAAATTGATACAAGCAACAATGTGCACCCAGCATTTCTGACCCTGTAATTCACACCACACTCTACTGCCGACTCAGCTTCTCCCTTCTTGATGCCTGTG
>NW_027782956.1:0-289 GCF_054177405.1 Leptonychotes weddellii | reverse complement strand
TACTCTAGGAACTACAGAACACTCATGAAAGAAATTGAAGAAGACACAAAAAGATGGAAAAATACTCCATGCTCATGGATCAGAAGAATAAACATTGTTAAATCCATTTTAGATTCCCACTAAAAGTCTAATTAAACTCTATGTTCTCTCCCAAGGGGGGAAAAAAAAAGCACATATCCATGCACATGCATTACAAATAATTTCAGAACTCGGTACACCCTTTAACTGTTCCCCTTTCCAGGGCCTCTCACATCCATTAGAAGTTCATGACTCAAGGTTAAGGAACTCC
>NW_027782955.1:0-289 GCF_054177405.1 Leptonychotes weddellii | reverse complement strand
GAGGACAGATAATATGGCAATTCCTCAAAATATTAAAAATAGAATTACCATATGATCCAGCAATCCCACTTCTGAGTATATACCCAAAAGAATTGAAAGCAGGGTCTCAAAGAGATATTTAAACACCCAGGTTCATGGCAGCAGTCCTGACAATACATGTCATAAATATGGCAGTATAACAATACAGGTTATAAATATGACCAATGGGATGCTAAAATTACAGCAGAGAGCTTCCCTAATTTGAGGAAGGAAACAGGCATGAAAATCCAGGAAGCACAGAGAACCCCTC
>NW_027782954.1:0-289 GCF_054177405.1 Leptonychotes weddellii | reverse complement strand
CGGGCGCCTGGGTGGCTCAGTTGGTTAAGCGACTGCCTTCAGCTCAGGTCATGATCCTGGAGTCCCGGGATTGAGTCCCACATCGGGCTCCCTGCTCAGCAGGGGGTCTGCTTCTCCCTCTGCCCTCTTCCCTCTCGTGCTCTCTGTCTCTCATTCTCTCTCTCTCAAATAAATAAATAAAATCTTTAAAAAAAAAAAAGACAAGGATATCTGCTATCACCACTTCTAATCCACATCATGCTAGAGGCTCTAGACAGTATGATATAAGGCAAAAAAAAGAGGGGTGCCT
>NW_027782953.1:0-289 GCF_054177405.1 Leptonychotes weddellii | reverse complement strand
CTTTATTAGCTTTCTCATTATGATCCTGTGCAGGTATCCATTTCGTAAGAAGAGCCAGATTCCTTCTCTCTCGAGAAAGGGATGTGAGAGACATATAAATAGTATAATAACCAGATTGGTGATTTGTCAGAAACTCATAGAAAATAAGTCCAGCTTCTCAGTTATCCTGGGGTCTATCCCAGGGTCAGAAGTCTCACAAAACACCGGTGACTCCAAGTGCGGTCTCCCTGTGAGCTGTGGTTACAACAACTCCCTGGATAAGGCTGTAGCATCTCTAACAAATCACGAC
>NW_027782952.1:0-289 GCF_054177405.1 Leptonychotes weddellii | reverse complement strand
CCAGGACCCTGAGATCATGACCTGAGCCAAAGGCAGATGCTTAACCATCTGAGCCACCCAGGCGCCCTGGATTTACATTTTTTTTTTTTTAAGATTTTTTATTTATTTATTTGAGACAGAGAGAATGAGAGACAGAGAGCATGAGAGGGAGGAGGGTCAGAGGGAGAAGCAGACTCCCCGCCGAGCAGGGAGCCCGATGTGGGACTCGATCCCGGGACTCCAGGATCATGACCTGAGCCGAAGGCAGTCGCTTAACCAACTGAGCCACCCACGCGCCCTGGATTTACAT
>NW_027782951.1:0-3488 GCF_054177405.1 Leptonychotes weddellii | reverse complement strand
TGTGAGACAGGAGTCCATCAAAATCCTAAAGGAGAACACAGGCAGCAACCTCCTTGACCTCAGTCACAGCAACTTCTTCCTAGAAACATCGCCAAAGGCAAGGGAAGCAAGGGCAAAAATGAACTATTGGGACTTCATCAAGATAAAAAGCTTTTGCACAGCAAAAGAAACAGTCAACAAAACCAAAAAACAACTGACAGAATGGGAGAAGATATTTGCAAATGACATATCAGACAAAGGACTAGTATCCAAAATTTGTAAAGAACTCATCAAACTCAACACCCAAAGAACAAAGAATCCAATCAAGAAATGGGCAGAAGACATGAATAGACATTTTTCCAAAGAAGACATCCAAATGGCCAACAGACACATGAAAAAGTGCTCAACATCGCTCGGTGTCAGGGAAATCCAAACCAAAACCTCAATGAGATACTACCTTACAGCAGTCAGAATGGCTAAAATTAACAAGTCAGGAAATGACAGATGTTGGCGGGGATGCGGAGAAAGGGGAACCCTCCTACACTGTTGGTGAGAATGCAAGCTGGTGCAGCCACTCTGGAAAACATTATGGAGATTCCTCAAAAAGTTGCAAATAGAGCTATCATACGATCCAGCAATTTCACTACTGGGTATTTATCCCAAAGATAAAAATGTAGTGATCTGAACACCCTGATGTTCATAGCAGCAATGTCCGCAATAGCCAAACTATGGAAAGAGCCCAGATGTCCATTGACAGATGAATGGATAAAGAAGATGTGAGATACACACACACACACACACACACACACACACACAATGGAATATTATGCAGCCATCAAAAGGAATGAAATCTTCTCATTTGCAATGACATGGATGGAACTTTAGGGTATTTATGCTGAGTGAAATAAGTCAATCAGAGAAAGACATGTATCATATGATCTCCTGATACGAGGAATTCTTAATCTCAGGAAACAAACTGGAGGTTGCTGGAGTGGTTGGGGGTTGGAGGGATGGGGTGGCTGGGTGATAGACATTGGGGAGGGTATGTGCTATGCTGAGCACTGTGAATTGTGTAAGACTGTTGAATCACACACCTGTACCTCTGAAACAAATAATACATTAGGTGTTAAAAAAAAGAAGAAGATAGTAGGAAGGGAAAAATGAAGGGGAGGAAATTGGAGGGGGAGACGAACCATGAGAGACTATGGACTCTGAGAAAGAAACTGAGGGTTCTAGAGGGGAGGGAGGTGGGGGGATGGGTTAGCCTGGTGATGGGTATTAAAGAGGGCATGCATTGAATGGAGCACTGGGTGTTACACGCAAACAATGAATCATGGAACACTACATTAAAAACTAATGGTGTCGGGCGCCTGGGTGGCTCAGTCGTTAAGCATCTGCCTTCAGCTCAGGTCATGATCACAGAGTCCTGGGATCATGCTCCACATCGGGTTCCCTGCTCGGCGGAAGGCCTGATTCTCCCTCTCCCACTCCTCCTGCTTGTGTCTCCTCTCTCGCTGTGTCTCTCTCTGTCAAAGAAATAAATAAAATCTTCAAAAAAAAAAAAAAAAAAACAACTAATGATGTAATATATGGTGATTAACATAACATAATTTAAAAAAAAGATTTATTTATTTATTTTTGAGAGAGAAAGCGAGCAGGGTGAGGTGCAGAGGGAGAGAGAATCCTGAAGCTGACTCTCCATGGAGCACAGAGCTTGCCTCAGGGTTCAAGGCAGGGTACAATCCCAGGATTATGACCTGAGCCAAAATCAACAGTCGGCCACCTAACTGACGGAGCCATCCAGGCGCCCCATTCTTCTCTCTCTTAAGCGAACCCTCCAATCTCTCTAACCCATCCCTATGTAGCTGATGTTTGACTCTTACTTTGTTGGAAATAAAAAGGAAGTATAAATACCCTTGAATATTTCCATCTACTAGCCTACCTGTATTTGCACTCATGTTCTCTGTCTTGCCTCCTGTTACAATGGACAAATTGTCATATTCTCAACCAAGGTGAATTGCTACTTACCTAGTAGCCTCCATCCCCTTTTACCCACTGTGGGACTTCCCCTGAGGTTTTCTCCATTCATTCTTGTATCATCAAAATTTTTTTTTCTACCAGATCATTCCCAAAAGCTAAAATGTAATATTCTTGGTGTTGAAAAAGTCCTTCCTTGACACTGTATTCCCCTTCAGTTACCTTCTGTACCAGCCCCAAACTCCCATAACTTCCCTTCCCTTTACAATAGACATTTCTTGGAAGAAGTATCTATATTCACTGTTTCTAATTCCTTATCTCCTATGCTACCTATGACCCACTTTTGTTAGGTTTTTTAACCACGTATTTCACAAAATTCACTCTTAGTTGGTCAATAATAATCAACAACTTGTAAAATCCAATGACCAATACTTTGATCTTACAGGAGTCTCTCAGCAGCATTGTACAGAGGAGACCCTTCCCTTCTTATATTTCTTCTTGGTTTCTAGAGCACTATACTAATTTTCTTCTACTTCACTGGGTGGCCTTTGTGTCTTCTTTGTTAATTCCTTTTTTTCTCTTCCTTATCTCTCTATTTCAGAATGACATTTCTACATTCATCATATTCCACCTGACATTCCTTTTGAAAAAAGGAGCTCATTTTACAGTAGAAGAAGGCAAATATAATCTAAAAATTATATAAAATACTAAGAAAAGGAGAGGGAAAAATTCATTAAGCTATACAAATATATAAACTTTAACCACAAGGAAGAAGATGTATATAGTTCCTGCAATCCTTGTTGTTTCAACTAGTCATGAGGCTATAATTGGAATTTCAAACTATCTTCATTCATGTTATATTTGCCCTTATCCAGAAACTCAGTTAGTCAGGGTATTTTTTACCTGATGAGGTAACTAGACTCTCTCCTAAAAAGTCTGATCTCTCAGTGGTCTTAATTATGTTGGATTCATTAGGTTCTGAGTCATTAGGTGTCCTATTTATATTTTAAACCTTTTATTACATGGCATGAATATAGTAGAAGGTGCTCCAGAGAAGCCTCTGGGTTCCAGACATCATCTTTCTGCCCCTTTGTTCAGTAACAACCCTAATTTCCTTTGATAATTAGGAAGAATCATTCCAGGAGGAGAGTAATCCCTTTCTTTGATGGTTGGTTTAGGGGCATGAGAGGCCCTAAATGACAGGAGACCAGTTGCAACTTCCCATTCAATGGAACAGTTGTTGTGTGTTCTGGTGGGACTCTTTTTCCCATGGGAGCCAACACCTCTGTCCAGTGGACTTCAGTGACCTAAGGAGGCTGCTGAACATTTAATGACCAGTTCATAAGTTGTCTTAATGAGAGAAGCCACCTCTACTTCTTTTTTTTTTAATTAATTAATTAATTAATTAATTTATTTTTTATTCTTATGTTAATCCCCATACATTACATCATTAGTTCTAGATGAAGTGTTCCATGATTCATTGTTTGTGCATAACACCCAGTGCTCCATGCAGAACGTGCCCTCCTCAATAC
>NW_027782950.1:0-13810 GCF_054177405.1 Leptonychotes weddellii | reverse complement strand
TCTGCCTGCCACTCCCCCTGCTTGTGCTCTCTTTCTGACAAATAAATAAAATCTTTTTTAAAAAAAGATTTTATTTATTTATTTGAGAGAGCGAATGAGAGAGAGAGAGAGCACAAGAGGGGGGAGCAGGAGAGGGAGAAGCAGACTCCCCACTGAGCAGGGAGCCCGATGTGGGACTCAATCCCGGGACTCCAGGATCATGACCTGAGCCGAAGGCAGTCACTCAACCAACTGAGCCACCCAGGTGCCCGACAAATAAACAAAATCTTAAAAAAAAAAAATAAGTTGGGCATATTTGTGTTGGTCTCTTTCTGGGTCTTCCGTCTTATATATATATATCATATATATGATATATAAATATAATTACATAATTACATATATATAATTCTATACATATAGTAGAATATTATATATATTATTACACATATATGTATTAATCTATATAATCTATATATTGCATAGATATATAGTGGAATATATAATATATAATATACATATTATATTATATTATGATATATAATATAACATACATATTATATATTATCAAATATAGTACAATATACATATATTATCATACATAATATATAATATACATACATATTATATATTATCATATATAATATATAATATATATAATATATAATATATATAGTGGAATATTACCCAGCCATTAAAAAAAAGAATGAAATCTTGCCATTTGCAACAACATGAATGGAGCTACAGAGTATTATGCTAAGCAAAATAAGTCAGTCATAGAAAGACAAATACCATATGACTTCACTCATGTGGAATTTAAGAAATAAAACAAATGAGCAATGGGGAAAAAAAAGAGAGAGGGAGGCAAACTAAAGAGAAAACTCTTAACTACAGAGAACAAATTGATGGTTACCAGATGGGAGGTGGGGGTGGCATTAATTAGGCAATGTGGATTAAGGAGGGCACTTGTGATGAGCACCAGGTGTTGTATGGAAGTGTTGAACTACTAATTGTACACCTGAAACTAATATTACACTGTATGTTAATTGGCTGGAATTTAGATAAGAACTTAAAAAAAAAGAAAAAAGAGAACTCAAATAAAAACAAAATGAAAAAGAAACAATGCCCAAAACAAAACAAAACAATTATAATTAATAAATGAATTTAAATACATAAACTCAAATTGATTACTATCAACCAGCAAGAACACATTAAAAAAATAAGATTAAATGAATAAGATGAGACTTGGGAAAGGACCATCTATGAGGAAGATGGGCCAATAAAGTATTTATTTATAGAATATCTAAAGAAAAACCCTTTAAATCAATATGAGAAAAGCACAAATGCCTCAACAAAAAAGAAGCAGAGAATATGAAGAGAAAGTAAGGTGCAGAGACTAAGAAAAACATTAAAATGTGGGGCACCTGGGTGGCTCAGTCATTAAGTGTCTGCCTTCGGCTCAGGTCATGATTTCAGGGTCCTGGGATTGAGCCCCCCATCGAGCTTCATGCTCAGCAGGGAGCCTGCTTCTCCCTCTCTCACTCCCCCTGCCTGTGTTCCCTCTTTCGCTGTATAGCTCTCTGTCAAATAAATAAATAAAATCTTCAAAAAATACATTAAAATGTAACTTGCCTGAAGCAGGTTATTGCAAGCTACAGGTAACAGGATCCCTGTAGGGAATCAAGAAGGCAGGGTCCCAGCCAGAAGTACTACCAGGGGGATGATAGTGCCTCCCTCCTGCTGCTCAGAGAGTTGGGACTCCAGAAGTGTGGGGTGCCTTTGGACTTGCCCCCCAAATCCTCTCTGCTCATTCCTCCACTAGGTAAAGACCCTAGTTACTGCCCCCGACCCCATGTCAGAGAGGATTCTGATTGGCTGTATCTTCCAGGACATCATGAATGCGCACTGCATCATACCTAGAAAAATATGTTTCTCTGATTGGCAGATGATTATTCCCAGTTCATGTCACTCCAAAATATTTTATTTGTCACCTTCTCCTCTGATCCTTCTGGGCCAAGACCCAGGAATACTTTCCTTAGGTGAGGTGAAAGAGAACACTTTTGTCAAGTGTCACATCTCAGAGGGAAGCAGTCTTTTATCATCAACTGTAAAAATAAAGGTAAAATGAAGACACTCCAGTTAAATAAAAACCTAGATAATCTTTTGCTAGAAGGCCCACCTTACAAGCAATAGTAAAAAATTTTTTCAGACTGAAATAAAATGAGCTCATATAATAACATGAATGCACATTAAAAAACACAAAGAGCACAATTAAAGGTTAGTATGTAACTATAAGGCAGTATAAATGAATATTTGTTTTCTTAACTGGTTTTTAAAAGCAATTATATAAAATATGTCAGTAATTGTACATTGGGGGCACAGGCATTTAAAAACATTTCTATAAATCACTAGCTGACCATTTAACTAATGGAATGGAGAATTCAGTGGGCATGCATGACCAAACATACAGTCTTTACTAAAAGAAAATAGAAAAACAAACACCTGCAATCAACAATAATTAGCAAAAACAAAAAGAAGAAGAAAGAAAAGGGAGACAATCTGCTCTCCAAAGTTATCATATTATAATATTAAAAAATATCCAATTTTCATTTTTAGTATGATTCCAGTATAGTTAACATACAGTGTTATATTAGTTTCAGGTGTACAGTATAGTGATTGAACAATGCCATACATTACCCAGTGCTCATCATGATAAGTGCACTCCCTAATTCCCATCACCTATTTCACCCATATATCCACCCACCTCCCATCTGGAAACCCTCAGTTTGTTCTCTAGAGTTAAGAGTCTGTTTCTTGGTTTCTCTCTCTCTCTTTTTCCTTTGCTCATTTATTTTGATTCTTAAATTCCACATCCTATAAATTTTAGAATAAGCTTGCTCATGTCTCCAAAAAATCCTTACTGGGACTTTTTTTGGAATTGCATTAAACATGTAGGTCAATTTGGAGAGAGAATTTTTTTTAAATGCTTTATTTAGGGCGCCTGGGTGGCTCAGTTGGTTAAGCGACTGCCTTCGGCTCAGGTCATGATCCTGGAGTCCCTGGATCGAGTCCTGCATCGGGCTCCCTGCTCGGCAGGGAGTCTGCTTCTCCCTCTGACCCTCCCCCCTCTCATGTGCTCTCTCTCTCCTCTCATCCTCTCTGTCTCAAATAAATAAATAAAATCTTAAGAAAAAAAATAAATAAATGTTTTATTTATTTATTCATGAGAGTCAGAGAGAGAGAGAGGCAAAGGCAGAGGGAGAAGCAGGCTCCCCACCTAGCAGGGAGCCCAATGCGGGACTTGATCCCAGGACTCTGGGATCATGACCTGAGCCGAAGGCAGACGCTTAACCATCTGAGCCACCCAGGTGCCCCTGGAGAGAGAACTGATGTCTTTTTTATGTTGAGTTTTCCTCTTCATGGCCACAGTATATAGCTCTGTTTATTTAAGTCTTCTTTAATTTATTTCATCAGCATTTTATAATTTTTAGCATATTAATTCCCATTGCATATTTTGTTAAGGGTATACCTGAGCATTTTATTTTCTTTGGAATGATTATAAATGGTATTATCTTTTTAATTTCAGTTTCTACATGTTCATTGTTAGCACATAGGAATGTGATTGATTTTCATGCATTGATCTTATATCCTGTGACCTTGCTGAATTCACTTATTAGTGTTAGAAGTGTTTTATAGACTCTTTGGGATTTTCTATGCAATCATGTTTGCATATTGACATAGTTTTATTTCTTTTCTTCCAATTTGTATGCCTTTTATTTCTTTCCTTGCCTTATTACAGTGTATTGATCTTCCAGTGTTATGTGAAATAAAAGTGATTCAAGTGGATATCTTTGCCTTCTTCCTGATCTTAGGGGAAAAGCATTCAGCCTTTCACCATTAAGTATGACATTCCCAGTAAGTTTTTTTTGTTCAGTGGATGGGATAAAGATGTACTTTATCAAGTTGAGAAAGTCTTTCCCTAATTTTGAGTACTTTAATCATGAATGGGTATTATACCAGTGATTTAAAATTTTCTAAAAGCCACGTAATGTGATGAGCCCTGGATGTTATATGTAACTGACAAATTGTTGAACACTACATCTGAAACTAATGATGTACTATATGTTGGCTAATTGAATTTAAATATGAAAAAATTTTTCTAAAAACCTCATAAAAAGTTTTTAAATAAGTAATATTAATTGTAATATACTTTTTAAACCCTGAATATCCAAAGTATTGTTATTTTATTATAAAAACAGTATAAAATTATTAATAAGATATTTTATAGTTTTGTATTGAATCTTAGAAATCTGATGTATATTTTATACTTAGAGCACATCTCAATTTGGACCAGCCACATGTGGCTCTTAGCTGCTATATAAAACAGTGTAGGTCTAAAGTGGTGAAATTTCAGGGAAGAAGCATTTGGGTATCTTTTTAACCATGGAACTTAAGCTGCTCTATTTTGTTTTTCTCTCCTTATTCTTTATGAAAATCTCTTGGTGAACAGGATGGCATAGTCGACTGAACATTGCCCATTTTCAATTCAAACCAACAGTACAGTACAATAGTTTTATGCTTTTTAAAAAATGGTCATTTCACATGTAGATGGTTTCAGTTTGATATTCAGGTAATCAGTGGATAAAGGAGTTATTCTTGGTGGCCATCTTATGGGCCCCTAGTATAACTAGAGCCCCTGGATTAACAATATGAGCATGACCTAAAATTTTAGGATAACAGTAGAATGGAAAGGATGTCAAAATCTAAAATTACAGATCTCTCACCAAAAGCTATGTAACCTTGGATAAATTCCTTGACTTCCCTGCCCCCCCACTCTGATGGAACTGTCCTTCCCAGTCACTGTTGCCTCACTCCCAGTGTAGTAGGCCCCCTCCCCCAGAAGACCAGCCCCAAACCCTGCCCATACCATGTCTCCCAATGCAGGACTTTTTCAGACCCCCCCCCAGTTCCAGTGGCAGTGGCAGTGGCAGTGGCAACAAGTCCTATTTCATAAGCAGACCAGAGCACAGCTGGTTAAAACCTCCACATTCAGGAACAAACACTGCCCAAAATAGGCAAAGAAAGCTTCTGTAGATGACTGGCCTGAAGGATAAAGTGGCCAGGACAAAACAGCAAAGCACATGCAGCACACATTGGAAACTCCTGGAAGTGTCAGGCACTGGAGAATAGGGGACACTACATGGCAGGGATGTACAGGACCTCTTCTTCATAAGGCCATTACTTCAAGAACAGGACATGTAGCTGACTTTCTTAACACATAGAAACAGGCACAGAGAGTTAGACAAAATGAGAAGACAGAGAAATTTGATCCAAATGAAAGAAAAGGACAAGGCCACAGCCAGAGGTCGAAGCAAAACAGATATAAGTAACATGCCTGATGGAGAATTTAAAGCAATGATCATAAGGATACTCACTGGAATGAAAAAAGAGTGGAAGGCATCAGTAAGACCCTTCACACAGAGATTAAAAAGAACCAGTCAGAGAAGAAGAGTGCAATAAATGAGATTAGAAATATGCTTGATGCAATGAACTGCAGGCTGGAATAAGTAGAGGGAGGAATTAGTGACCTAGAAGACAGAGTAATGGAAAGTAAACAAGCTGAAGGCAAGAAAGACAAAAGAATTAAGCAAAATGGGAATAGACTTAGGGAAGTCAGGAACTCCATCAAACCTAATAACATTTGCATTATAGGAGTCCCAAAAGAAGAAGAAATGAGAAAAGGGGGCAGAAAATTTATTCAAATAAATAATAGCTGAAAACTTCCCTAATATGGGGAAGAAACAGTTATCCAGATCCAGGAGGCACAGAGATCCCCTAACAAAATCAACCCAAGGAGGTCCACACCAAAACACATAATAATTAAAATGGTAAAAAGTAGTCATAAAGAGAGAATTTCTAAAGCAGCAAGAGAAAAGAAAGCAGTTACATACAAGGGAAACCCCATAAGTCTATCAATAAATTTTTAACAGAAACTTTGCAGGCCAGAAGGAGTGGCATGATATATTCAAAGTGCTGAAGTGGGAAAATCTACAGCCAAGATTACTCTATACAGCAAGGCTGTCATCAGAATAGAAGGATAGATAAAGAGTTTCCCAGACAAACAAAAGCTAAAGGAGTTCATGACCACTAAACCAGCCCTACAAAAAAATGTTAAAGGGGACTATTTGAGTGAGAAGGAAAGACCATGAGTAAGAGTAAAAAAATAGGAAGGACAAAAGCAGTAATAATAAGTACATCTGTAAAAATCAGTCAAGGTACTCACAAAACAAAAGTATGTAAATTGTAACACCATATACCAAAAACATGGGGAGGAGAAGAGTGAGAATGGGTTACAATTTAAGCAATCATCAACATAATATAGACTGCTATGTGTAGAAGATATTATATACAGATGTAATGTTAACCACAAATCAAAAACCAGTAATAGATGTACAAAAAATAAAGAGAAAGGAAAACAAGTATATCACAAACCATGAAAGAGAACAAGAGAAGAAAGGAACAGAGGATAACTACAAAAACAACCACAGACAAGTAACAAAATGTCAATAAATACATACTTATGAATAATTACTTTGAATGTAAGACACCTGCAGATTGAAAGTGAAGGGATGGAGAAACACCTATCATGCAAATGGATGTCAAAAGAAAATCAGGGTAGCAATACTTATATCAGACAAAATTGATTTTAAAACAAAGACTGTAACAAGAGACAAAGAAAGATACATATAATAATAAAGGGGACAACCCAACAAGAAGATATAACAATTGTAAATATTTATGCACCCACATAAGAGCACCCAAGTACATAACACAGTTAGCAACAATCATAAAGGAACTAATTGATGATAATACAATAGTAGTAGGGGACTTTAACACCCCACTTACATCAATGAATAGATCATCCAAACAGAAAATCAACAAGGAAACAGTGACTTTGAATGATGCACTACACCAGATGGATTTAACAGATATATTCAGAACAGTCAATCCTAAAAAGAGAAGAATACACATTCTTTTAAAGTGCCATGGGACATTTTCCAGAATAGATCATATATAGGCCACAAAACAAGTCTCACATATTCAAAAAGATTTAAAGCATTCTATGCATCTTTTCTGACCGCAACACAATGAAACTAGAAATCAACCACAAGAACAAATTTGGAAGGAGCACAAATTCATGGAGATTAAATAACATGGTACTAAACAATGAATGGGTCAATCAAGAAATTAAAGAAAAGATTTAAAAATTGCGTGGAGAAAAATGAAAATGAAAACACTAATGGTCCAAAATCTCTGGGATGCTGCAAAAGCTGTTCTAAGAGGGAAGTCTATAGCAATGCAGGCCTACCTCAAGAAGAAAGAAAAATCTCAAATAAAAAAACTAACCTTACACCTAAAAGAGCTAGAAAAAGAACAACAAACAAAACCTAAAACAAGCAGAAGGAAGGAAATAAAGATTAGAGCAAAAATAAGTGATATAGAAACTAAAAAACAAACAAACAAAAAGAACAGATCAATGAAACCAGGGGCTGATTCCTTGAAAAAATGAATAAAACTGACAAATCTCTAGCCAGACCAATAAAAAAAATGAAAGAGAAAGGACTCAAATAAATGGAATCAAGAAATGAGAGAGGAGAAATAACAGCCAACACCACATAAATACAATTATAAGAGAATATTAAGGAAAACTGTATGCCAACAAATTGGACAATCTCAAAGAAATGGATACATTTCTAGAAATATATAAACCACCCAAACTGAAAGAGGAAGAAACAGAAAATTTGATCAGACTGAACACCACCAAGAAGATTGAATCAGTAATCAAAAAATTCCCAACAACAACAAAAAATTCCAGGGCCAGATGGCTTCATAGATAAATTAAACATTTAAAGAAGAGTTAATACCTATTCTTCTCAAACTATTCCAAAAAATAGAAAAGGAAAGAAAACTTCCAAATTTATTCTGAGGCCAGCATTACTCTGATACTAAAACCAGATAAAGACACCACAAAAAGAAGAGAACTATAGGCCAATATGCCTGATGAACATGGATGCAAAAATTCTCAACAGAATACTAGCAAACTAAATCCAATGATACATTGAAAAAATCATTCACCACAATCAAGTGGGATTTATTCCTGGGCTTCAAATGTGGTTCAATATTTGCAAATCTATCAATGTGATACATCACATCAATAAGAGAAAATATAAGAACCATATGATCATTTCAATAGATGCAGGGAAAGCATTTGGCAAAGTGCAATATCCATTCATGATAAAAACCCTCAATAAAGTAGGTTTAGATGGAACATACCTCAACATAATAAAGGCCACCTATGAAAAACCCACAGCTAACTTTATCCTTAATGGGAAATACTGAGAGATTTTCCACTATGATCATGAACAACACAAAGATGTCCACTTCCAGCATTTTTATTCAAATATTTTACTTTTATTGGAAATCCTAACTACAGCTATGAGACCACAAAAAGAAATAAAAGGCATTCACATTGGTAAAGAAGAATTAAAATTCACTATTTGCAGAGGGCAAGATACTACATATAGAAAATTTGATAGTCTCTACCAAAAATTTTCTAGAACTGATAAATAAATTCAGTAAAGGTGCTGAATGCAAAATCAATGTAGAGATATCTGTTGCATTTCTACACGCTTAAGAAAGAGAAATGAAGAAAATAATCCAGTTTACAATTGCACCAAAAATAATAAGATGCCCAGGAATAAACCTATCCAAAGAATTGAAAGATCTGTACTCTGAAAACTATAAAACACTGTTGCAGGAAATTGAAGACAACACAAAGAAAGGAGAGACATTCCATACTCATGGATTAGAGGAACAAATTGTTAAAATTCTATACCACCCAAAGAAATCTACACATTTAGTGGAATCCCTATCAAAATACCAACAGCATTTTACACAACTAGAACAAAAAATTCTAAAATTTGAATGGAACTACAAAAGACCCTGAATAGCCAAAACAATTTTGAGAAAGAAAAGAAAAGCTGGAGCCATCAGAGCTCCAGACTTCAAGTTATATTAAAAAGCTATAGTTAAAAAAAAAAAAGCTATAGTAATCAAAACAGTATGGTACTGGCACAAAAACAGATACATAGATCAATAGAATAGAATAGATAACCCAGAAATAAACCCACAATTGTATGGTCAATTAATTGTCAACAAAATATGAAAGATTATCCAATTGGGAATAAAAAGTCTCTTCAACAAATGGTGCTGGGAAAACTGGACAGCAACTGTAAAAGAATGAAACTGGAACACTTTATTATACCACACACAGAAATAAATTCAAAATGTATTAAAGACATAAGTGTGAGACCTGAAGCCATAAAAATCCTAGAACAGAAAACAGGCACTAACTTTGGCATCGCCTAGCAACTTTTTTTTTAGATATGTCCTCTGAGGCAAGGGAAACAGAAGCAAAAATAAACTAGTGGGACTACATAAAAATAAAATGCTTCTGCACAGTGAAGGAGAAATCAACAAGACTAAAAGGCTACCTACAGAATGCGAGAAGATATTTGCAAATGACATATCCAAAAAGTGGTAGTATTCAAAATACATAAAAAACTGATACAACTCAACACTAAAAAACCAAATAATTCAATTAAAATGGGCAGAAGACATGAACAGACAATTCTCTAAAGAAGATATAAAGATGGCCAACAGACACATGAAAAGATGTTCATTATCACTTACCATTAGGGAAATGCAAATCAAAAGTACAATGAGATATTACCTCACACTTGTCAGAATGGCTAAAATCAACAACACAGATACAACAGGTGTTGGCAAGGATGTGGAGAAAAAGGAACCCTCTTGCACTGTTGCAAACTGGTGAAGCCACTGTGGAAAGCAGTATGGAGTTTCCTTAAAAAGTGAAAAATAGAACTATCATGTGATCCAGCAATGACACTACTGGACATTTACCCCAAAATGCAAAATCACTAATTCAAAGGGATACATGCATCCCCATGTTTATAGCAGCATTATTTACAATAGCCAAGATATGGAAGCTGCCCAATTGTCCATTGATAGATGAATGGATAGAGAAAAGTAGGTATATATATTATATATGCCTATATAATAATATATAATACATAATGGACTACTATTCAGCCATAAAAAAGAATGAAATCTTGCCATTTGCAGCAACATGGATGGAGCTAGAAAATATAATGCTAACTGGCATAAGTTAGTCAGAAAAGAACAAATACCATATGATTTCATTCATATGTGGAGTTTAAGAAACAAAACAAATGAGCAATGAGGAAAAAGTAGGGAGAGATGGTGAGATGAACCAAGAAACAGACTCTTAACTATAGACAACAAGCTGATGGTTACCAGAGGGGAGGTGGGTAGGGGGAGAGGTTAAATAGGGGATGAGTATTAAGAAGTGCACTTGTCAGGATGAGTACTGGGTGATGTATGGAATTTTTGAGTCACTATATTGTACACATGAAACTATTATAACACTGTCTATTAACTGGGATTAAACTAAAAACTTAAAAAAAGCCCATAGGAGTAAAGGAGCAGGGTTTGAGACAGGGAAGAAAGAAATGCCAGTATTAGGGAACATTATTAAAGTAATTTATAGGCACAATGGGGACTTGATTATACCAGGATATCACAAAAGTATAGAGAGTCTTTCAGAATTGACACCTGAAGGAAAGGAGGCTAAACCATTCACCCACTAGCTCTCTCATTAGTTGATGATGGCCCAGTGGCATTAGTTTTTTTAAACTCATTGAACATTTGATTTAGTGGGCTCTGAGGTCTTAGCGAAAGCCCTAAAATGGATGACGAGAAGGCACTCTGAATGCTTGAGTTGGAACACTGCCTGCATGACTGGAGTCTGAACTCACAAAAAGTGTTCACTGTCTCTGACTGAAATCTCAAGTGGGACCATGTAATGTCGGAGACTAAGCCACTATTTCCATGGTCACTTACTTCTGGACCATCTTATGTCACCTCTTCTCAAAAGCCTTCTATGATCACCCAACCTAATTAGATGCTCCCAACCTTTCCTGCCTAGGAGTTCTCTTCTTTTCTTTCTTTTCACTTATTATCATTTATAATTATCTACTTATTTATCTTACTATTTCATGTCCATCTCTTCTACTAGAAAGAGCCTCAAACACTCTGGAACATAGTAGGCAGTTAATAAATATTTGCTGAATGAATAAATGGATAAATGGATACATGTAAGATCTGAGGTGTGGTATCCTATTGTTTATTTAGCTTTGCAAGCATTCTTTCTAATATGCCAACTCTCACTCCCATTACCCAAAAAGCAGGCAAGCAAGCAGGTCAACAAACAAACAAAATGGCTGGAATATCTGTTCATCTGCTTATCTAGCAACCAACCTTGAGCTAAGATCAAATAAGTAAGTTGTTTGCTTGAGGCCGTTGTGGGGAAACTGGGAACACATTGGAGTGTCCCAGAACTAGGACTGGATTGAATTATTGAAATATAATGATAGTAACTACCATTTACTGAGTACTTACTATTTGCCAGTCACTGTACTTAGTTCTTTACATGCATCACCTCATTTGTCAGAACAAGTCTAGAGGCTTTATTTCCCTTTTACAGATAATGATCCCAAGAGTTAGGAAAATTGAGTAGCTTGTTCAAAATATACAGTAAGAGGGCAACTGGGATGAATGCTAGTTATTACTATTATTATTACTTATTTTGTTTTTCCCAACTTTTTCTTTCAGTGTTATTGAGATATATTTCATATACTATAAAATTCATTCATTCAAAATACAGAGTTCAGTGGATTTTTGTGTATTCGGAGAATGCAACCATAACTATTATCTTATTTAGAATATTTTCAAAACCCCTAAAAGAAATTCCATACTCATTAGCAGTCATTCATGTCTATTATCTGGTTAACCTGCCCCGCTCCAACCACTAGTCTGTTTTATGTCTCTATGAATTGCCTATTTTAGACAATTATCATCAGTAGAATAATACCATTTGTGGTCTTTTGTGACTGACTTCTTTCACATACCGTGTTTCCACAGTTTATCCATGTTGTAGCATGTATCGATACGTCCTTCCTTTTTATAGCTGAATAATTTTCCACTGTATGGATTTTGTTATTCATTCAATAACTGATGGGAATTTGGGTTGTTTCCATTTTTTGCTATTATAAATAATGCTGTCATGAACATTTGTACACAGTTATGGTGTGGGTGCATATTTTTGATTTTCTGGGACTATATCTAGGAGTGGAATTGTTGGGTCACATGCTAACTCTATGTTTAACTTTTTGAGGACCTGCCAAACTGTTTTCCAAAGTGGCTATGCCATTTTTTCACTCCCATTCTTAGTGTTGTCTTTTCCTTTTCTTGATGGTGTTTTTTAAAACACAGAAATTTTTAATGTTGATGCAACTCATTTCTCTGTCTCTCTCTCTTTTATTCTTTATATTTTTGGTGTCACATTACAAAAATCATTGCTTAACCCATGATCACAAAGAATTACTCCTGTATTTTCTTCTAACAATGTTATAGGTGTCAATCTTAAATAAAACAAGTGATAATGTTATTAAATAGCGATGAGTTTATTTGGGAATAGGAGGAGAATTGCAGTTTGGGACAAGGAAACTATGGTGAGCCAAGATAAGTCCAAAGAGAAAAAGGGGAGGTTAGCTTTTATTAGGTTCTGTGAGGAAACTGGAGAAGGTTGTTTTGAATATAAGTTTATTGGAGGAGAGTGAGAATTCAAGGCTGTGGCAGTTTCTCACCAGTGGGCAGTTTGTTGTTACTGAGGCATGTGGAAAATTTTCTTCTTCCTCCTAGTCATGTAAATTGAGATGAGTGATATGTCTGTGAGAGCTCTCTCTTTATGACTTCCTAACTCCATTTTAAATGAAATAAAGGTTTCCTTTATTCATTTTCACATAGGTTGGCTCATGTATTTAGATCTTTGATTTATTTTCATGTTAATTTTGTTGATGGTGTGAAATGTGAAATAGGGGTCCAGCTTCATTCTTTCTTAAGTGGACAACCAGTTGTCCCAGTATCATTTGTTGAAAAGACTATTGTTTCCCCATTTAAGGTGTTCTTGTTGAAAATCAATTGGCCATGGATATGAGGACATATTTCTGGACTGTCAAATCAATTCCATTGACCTATGCATCTATCCTTACGCTGGTACTACACTGTCTTGATTACTATAGCTTTTTAGTAAGTTTTTTTCTGCTTATCCTATGATTTATTTATGGTGGAATATTAACAAAATTATTAAGCATGATGAATGAATTTTCAGCAGCAGGATTACAGAAAAGAATAAATAGCGGCACTAAAGATAAAATAAATTTGACATTTTCAATCAGTCCAAAGATTTTTACTGAACAGCAAATTAAGCAATTTTATGTTTATCTGGTGCAACATTAAAATTGTTTTATGATGCAAACTACATTTAATATATGTTCTCTATCTTCCCAAACTAGAGCTAAAACCCTTTGAGGATAGAGGCCATGTTTCAGGTTTTTTTTTTTTATTATTATGTTATGTTAATCACCATACATTACATCATTAGTTTTTGATGTAGTGTTCCATGATTCATTATTTACGTATAACACCCAGTGCTCCATGCAAAACGTGCCCTCTTTAATACCCACACCCAGAGTAACCCATCTTCCCACACCCTCCCCTTCAGAACCCTCAGTTTGTTTTTCAGAGTCCATCCTCTGTCATGGTTCATCTCTCCCACCAATTTCCCTCCCTTCATTCTTCCCCTCCTGCTATCTTCTTCTACTTTTTTTTT